>NC_057388.1:39227303-39229306 GCF_019320065.1 Cervus canadensis | reverse complement strand
AACCCAGGAATTGAACTGGGGTCTCCTGCATTGCAGGCAGATTCTTTACCAGTTGAGGTACCAGTGAAGCCCCTCTCAACGCACAGCTCAAGCCAAATTTCCTCCCTGCCCTCGCCCCTCATAAAACAAAAACAAAAACAAAAACTCCAACCACTTTGATTATGCTTTTCCCTTGTTCAAATGCCTTCAGTGCCTTTACTTACCTAGGGAATAATGTCCAAACTCCTTTGATTTTCATTTAAGACTTTCCCTGATATGATTCTAAATTTCTGGAGAAATCCTTGGTTAATAACAAGTTTACTCAGCTACCCCTTTCACTAGCCTCACTGATCTGTATTTACTTCTCTGCCTAGGAGGGTCATTTTCACCTTCTCCCACCTTTGTTCATGCTCTTCTCTCACTTTCTATACCTCCCCACTTCCCACTCATGCATTAGAGCCTATTTCAAACATCCCTTATCCTGTGAGTTACCCCCTCCACCACCACCACCACACACTCTCCGTGATCTTCCATCTCTTAAGTAATTATGTTTCCAACTAAGCAACACTAAAGTTTTAGAAAACATTTCCATATACGCATTGCCTTTTTTGATTCTAAAACCATTCTGTAATATATAAGCAGACCGAGTCTCAGAGGAAGTTAATGGTCCCTTAAGGGCATGATAGCAACAAACTTGGGACTGGAATCCAATTACATCCTCTTACTCCAAGATCCAGACTTCTTATACTGTATTCCTCTGCTTCCTTTCTTTCCTGTGTGCTCTAAAAGCAGTATATTTATTCCTGTATCAGTCCACTAAACTCTGCATCTTAAAGTTAGCTTTGTACGTGAATTGTTTCTCCTTCTCATCTGTATCCTTGAACGGTAGGTTCTGACCATTATTATTCTAATGCCAGGACTTAGCTTAAGCATGACACAAAACAGAAATATAATGAATAATTATTTATTCAATTAATCAATCAAAGGATCATAATTTTATTGAATATTTTTATTGATGAAATAACATATATATGTGTGTGACAAATACAAAAATTCAAGCTCATGTCTCTTCCATCATAACATACACACAAACACTTCTATCTCTCTTAAAATGCATGTCCTAGATACGTAACTGTCCATTACCCTTCCTACTAACAGATTTCCTGAAGTAGTGGAATGCATGTGCTATTTCCATTTTCTTACTTTCTATACCTCTTCAAACCTGTGACATCTAACTCTTCTGTACCACTTACTCCACTGAAACGACACCAAGCAAAGCTGATCTCCATTTTTGCCAAATGCAATGGAAACGTCGCAGACATACATCATCTTCCTAAACATTTTTGTTGTGATCACTCACTCTGTGTCAAGACTTCTCAGATAAGAGTCTTAGTTTCCTTCCTGGGATCCCCTGACTTCTCAAACATAAATGTCACAGTCTTTCTTTGTTCTTTTTTGCCTTTATAGTCTCTCATTGGATAATTTCATATTCACTAAATTACAAATTCAGCTCCACTGACTCTTCTGAATTTAAGAACTGGGATATTCAGATGTCTACCACTTGAATTCTTTCTGGGCATCTCATATTAAATATATCCCAACTGTAATTACCTTATCCCCAAATCTACTCCTTGCCAACAGTCACTATAATGTTTGGCACCACCTAACAGAAGGCAGAGGAACCAGGGATCAAATTGCCAACATCCAATGGATCATTGAAAAAGCAAGAGAATTCCAGAAAAACATCTATTTCTGCTTTATTGACTATGCCAAAGCCTTTGACTGTGTGGATCACAATAAACTGTGGAAAATTCTGAAAGAGATGGGAGTACCAGATCACCCGACCTGCCTCTTGAGAAACCTGTATGCAGGTCAGGAAGCAACAGTTAGAACTGGACAAGGAACAGACTGGTTCTAAACAGGAAAAGGAGTACGTCAAGGCTGTATATTGTCACCCTGCTTATTTAACTTACATGCAGAGTACATCATGAGAAACGCTGGGCTGGAAGAAGCACAAGCTGGAA
>NC_057388.1:39118756-39227203 GCF_019320065.1 Cervus canadensis | reverse complement strand
CTATGGTTTTTCCAGTGGTCATGTATGCATGTGAGAGTTGGACTATAAAGAAAGCTGAGCACCGAAGAATTGATGCTTTTGAACTGTGGTGTTGAAGAAGACTCATGAGAGTCCCTTGGACTGCAAGGAGATCCAACCAGTCCATCCTAAAGGAGATCAGTCCTGGGTATTCATTGGATGGACTGATGCTGAAGCTGAAACTCCAATACTTTGGCCACTTCATGTGAAGAGTTGACTCATTGGAAAAGACCCTGATGCTGGTAGGGATTGGGGGCAGGAGGAGAAGGGGACGACAGAGGATGAGGTGGTTGGATGGCATCACTGACTCTATGGACATGAGTTTGGATAAACTCCGGGAGTTGGTGATGGACAGGGAGGCCTGGCGTGCTGCGATTCATGGGGTCGCAAAGAGTCAGACACGACTGAGCGACTGAACTGAACTGAATAGAAACCAGAAAGTCAGCAAGATGCCTTCCTCTTCCTCCCCATATAATCATGTGTACTGACAATTTTACCAACCACATTTTTCTAGACTCAGTCCACTCTTTCCTATTCCTACCCTAATTATTATAGTTCAAGACTTTAAAACCTCTCCTCTGTGAGAATCTATAGCCTCCTTAATGGTCTTCCTGCCTCTATCTTCAACTTCATTCAATCAAGTTTCTTCATTATCTTACATGTGCTCCATGAAATGTTGCCTACAGTGATGTCCTCACTAGGAAAACAATGCACAAATATGACCTTGTCAGTTCCATCCTTAAAACCTTTCTAACACAGAAAGACAAGTTAGAATAGTGGTTAAGTGCACTTCCTAGGTTAAATTGTGGTTCTGTTAATTGTTATGTGGCTTTGGACAAGTCCCTTCATCTCTCTGGGGTCATTTTCTTATCTGCCAAGTGGTACATACCTTGTGGAGGTTAAATCAATTAATATTTACTTAAAGTATTTAGAACGCTACCTGACATGTAGTAAACACTGCTTATGTTTGCCAATGAAGACAATATTAATAATACTATTCACAGTAATACCCAGTGTCTCACCATTCAGTTCTTAATGATGGATTAGCCCATATCTAATCCATCTAGCTCATTTATTACTACTGCCTGTATTAAATTTGATACTTTAGTACTCAGATAGTCTTGTTTAAAACTCTCCTAGAAACCCTCAATATCAAGCTGCGTTGCCTTTTTCTCTAGAAGAATCCTCCTACTCTCCTCACCTGATCCCCTACTCAAGTATTCTCTTTTCCATGAACTGTTGCTTGAAACCTCAGGAGAGACCAATAACCTTCTCCCAGGCATAGGTCTTCTGAAATATTTACTGCATTCAAAATTCTTTTTATAGTAGTTGTTAAATAAAACTGAACATTAATATACAGTATATATGATAACTATAATAATATCAAACAATACAGAACTCTTGATCCTGTGCCAGAAATTTCATAGTGTAGTATATAGGTAAGAGCACAGAATTTGGAGACAGACAAGTGTGGATTCCACTCACAGATAACTCTTCATGCTAGTTGTGAATTGAACAAATTATTTTACTTCTCTATATCAGTTCCATCCTTTGTAAAAATAGGTAACATTACAAACCTACTTTGCCCAGATGTTATGAGGAATAAATGTTGTAATACCTATAGGATCCTTAGCCTAAGGCCTGGACTATAGTATAGGCTCAATATATATTACCCATCCATCTTAGGTGGCCCTACACAGCATGTCTCATGGTTTCACTGAACTAGACAAGGCTGTGGTCCATGTGATCAGCAAAAACAAGACCGGGAGCTGACTATGGCTCAGATTATGAACTCCTTATTCCAAATTCAGACTTAAACTGAAAAACGTAGGGAAAACCACTAGACCATTCAGGTATGACATAAATCAAATCCCCTATAATTATACAGTGGAAGTGACAAATAGATTCAAGGGATTCGATCAGATAGACAGAGTGCCTGAAGAATTATGGACAGAGGTTCGTGACATTGTACAGGAGGCAGTGATCAACACCATCCCCAAGAAAAAGAAATGCAAAAAAGCAAAATGGTTGTCTAAGGAGGCCTTAAAAATATCTAAGAAGAGAACCTAAACGCAAAGGAGAAAAGGAAAGATATACCCATCTGAATGCAGAGTTCCAAAGAATAGCAAGGAGAGATAAGAAAGCCTTCCTCAGTGATCAATGCAAAGAAACAGAGGAAAACGATAGAATGGGAAAGACTAGAGATCTCTTCAAGACAATTAGAGACACCAAGGGAACATTTCACGCAAAGATGGGCACAATAAAGGACAGAAATGGTATGGACCTAACAGAAGCAGAAGATATTAAGAAGAGGTGGCAAAAATACACAACAGATCTATACAAAAAAGATCTTCATGACCCAGATAACCACGATGGTTGTGATCACGCACCTCGAGCCAGACATCCAGGAATGCAGAGTCCAGTGGGCCTTAGGAAGCATCACTATGAACAAAGCTAGTGGAGGTGATGGAATTCCAGTTGTACTATTTCAAATCCTAAAAGATGATGCTGTGAAAGTGCTGCACTGAATATTCCAGCACAATTGGAAAACTCAGCAGTGGCCACAGGACTGGAAAAGGTCAGTGTTCATTCCAATCCCAAAGAAAGATGATGCCAAAGAATGCTCAAATTACCACACAATTGCACTCATCTCACATGGTAGCAAAGTAATGTTCAAAATCCTCCATGCCAGGCTTCAACATTATGTGAACCTTGAACTTCCAGATGTTCAAGCTGGATTTAGAAAAGGCAGAAGAACCAGAGATCAAACTGTCAATAATCAAGAGAATTCCAGAAAAACATCTACTTCTGTTTTAGAGACTATGCCAAAGCCTTTGACTGTGTGGATCACAACAAACTGTGGAAAATTCTTAAAAAGCTGGGACTACCAGAGCACCTTACCTGCCTCCTGAGAAATCTGTATGCAGGCCAAGAAGCAACAGTTAGAACTGGACAGGGAGCAACAGACTGGTTCCAAATTGGGAAAGGAGTACGTCAAGGCTGTATATTGTCACCCTGCTTATTTAACTTATATGCAGAGTACATCATGAGAAATGCTGGGCTGGATGAAGCATAAGCTGGTATCAAGATTGCTGGGAGAAATATCAATAACCTCAGATATGCAGATGACACCACCCTTATGGCAGAAAATGAAGAAGAACTAAAGAGCCTTTTGGTGAAAGTAAAAGAGGAGAGTGTTGGCTTAAACACTCAACATTCAGAAAACTAAGATCATGGAATCCAGTCCCATCACTTCATGGCAAATAGATGGGGAAACAATGGAAACAGTGACAGACTTTACTTTTTGGGGCTCCAAAATCACTGCAGATGGTGACTGCAGCCATGAAATTAAAAGACACTTGCTCCTTGGAAGAAAAGTTATGACTAACCTAGACAGCATATTAAAAAGCAGAGACATTACTTTGTCAACAAAGGTCCGTCTAGTCAAGGCTATGGTTCTTCCAGTGGTCATGTATGGATGTGACAGTTGGACCATAAAGAAAGCTGAGCGCCGAAGAATTCATGCTTCTGAACTGTGGTGTTGAAGAAGACTCTTGAGAGTCCCTTGGACTGCAAGGAGATCCAACCAGTCCGTCCTAAAGGAGATCAGTCCTGAATATTCATTGGAAGGACTGATGCTGAAGCTGAAACTCCAATACTTTGGCCACCTGATGGGAAGGACTGACTCATTGGAAAAGACCCTTATGCTGGGAAAGATTGAAGGCAGGAGGAGAAGGGGATGACAGAGGATGAGGTGGTTGGATGGCATCACTGACTCAATGGACATGAGTTTGAGTAAGCTCAGGGAGTTGGGGATGGACAGGGAAGCCTGGCGTGCTGCAGTCCATGGGGTGGCAAAGAGTCAGACACAACTGAATGACTGGACTGAAATGAAATAATAACTTAATGAATTCTAGCTCTAGAAAAATGGTGTTGGAACATTTCTGATGAGTTAGTTTACAATTATACACTCCTGGATCAATGGCATAGACATTTGTAAACATTATATAATTAAAAAAATATTTCAAGTTGTTTCTGGCATGCATTGGTGTGTATATTTTTGTAGTTGATTTATTTTCTTGATTATGTTCTATTTTGGATAATGCTAAAATAAATTTGTGTTCTACACATTTCACTTCCGAATGTTTATAATTTTCTGGAATTTAAAACAGAAGTCCAACCAGATAAAACTGAGTGAGATAATGGAGACATACCTAGAATTTGAGTGAATTTGTGTAACACAAATATACATCTTGGTTTATCCTCCAAATAGATTTCTGTTTCTGAATGATGTTCAGTAATGCTTCCCAAAACAATAAAATGGGAATAAAACAGCTACTCTTATAACATTTTTCAGTTATATCTGTCAAAAGATGTTGTTCTCAACATAACAGAAAACCCAATCCAAATGGTTCAACATATCCTATGTACTGTTAGCTCAATAACAAAAAGTCTTAAGAAAGGACTAGTTCTGCACTCATTATTTTAGCAGATCATCACTCAGTTTAGATTATCACTCAGTTCTGCCATTCTCCACCTTTGGTCTTTCACCTCAAGATCACAAGATGGCTACAGTGGCTCCAGGTATCACCTCCATATATAGCAATTTTCATAGAAAAATGAATATATGTGTCCTGGATGTTATTTCTGAGAAACTCAGGAAGTCCAAAAGGGCTTCACTTTACTTTTCATTACTCAGAACTGGGTTATAAGCCATTTCCTAAAGCAGTCACTGGCAAAGAGATGGAATTACCATGCCTGATTTAGACTACTTTAAATTCTTCCCCTGGGGATAAGGCTGACATAATACACAGCACATGGCACAGAATCACACAGTGTGTGGATAGTTGAACAAAACTGGCATTCTGTTCAGTAAGGAATGAAGGGATGGGAAAAGAAGAAACGCATCCCAGGTAGACAATCAACAATGTCCCTGATACCTTTGTGACTTTCTAAAGTCTATCTGAAGACATACTCAACAGAAGCAAAACTACTCAATGCTAAAAGTAAATTTCCCCAAAGATAAAGGGTCTTATGATGCTCTTAATACTAGACAATGAAGAATTTCCAACTAATTTTGATATAAGAATATAAAAGGATATTTTTCTGATTCACAGTAATGTGTTAGCATAGTGCTTGGGCTGTCAAAGACATCATCAATTTTAAACAGCTTTTAGTAAAGCTTACGGTATAAGTACACTTCACAAATTCATATATATCCACTCCAAAGCAAATTAATTTGACATAATGAAAATAGATTTAAATTAAAACATCAATGTAATTCAAAATATCATATTCTCCATTTCATGACAAAACCCTTGAGGATGCAATTAAGCTTGGTTTTTCTTGACATTTTCAAATCCTCAGTAAGCAACATTAGTACCTGTATTTTTATTAGATATTTATAAGTTAAGAATCATTTAACTTATTTTAAATGATTAATTCTTTACAATTATAATATATCATATACTCATTGGGCTTCCCTTGTGGCTCAGCTGGTAAAGAATCCACCTGCAATGTGGAAGACCTGGGTTAGACCCCTGGGTTGGGAAGATCCACTAGAGAAGGAAAAGGCTACCCACTTCAGTATTCTGGCCTGGAGAATTCCGTGGACTGTATAGTCCATGGGGTCACAAAGAGTCAGGCACGACTAAGCAACTTTCACATATACTCACAGCACGTTGGATTCAATTCTCTCATTTTACTCTGAGGCATCTAAGCCAGTACAATTTAAACTACTCTGTAACTATGTTATCAACTTCATGAATAAGCATGCTCCTTATCTCTGTCCCTTCTTTACATTACATTATATTACATTAACATTAGGACATTATCTTAGGCATCCTAGCCCACCAGGCACTTGGTGATGTAAATAAAAATGACTAAAATCCAAACTACCAAACTATTATCATTTCTTAACAACTAACATATATGAAATACAGAAATCATCTGGGCACTCAATGTCATTATGTCTTTTAGGTCTCTCATTATCATAGTTAACAAGGGTTTAAAAATACCAATCATAGTTGAAAATTTGTGAGTACCTGTGCAAGCTTTTCAGCTAGATTTGTCACACATGGAATAATTTTATGTAACTCTTTCACTAAAACCAGACTGTCCTCTTACATGTATAAATTCTGTTCCAGGACTATCAATTTAAAAATTGGCACTGAGAGACTCCCCCAGCAGTCTAGTGGTTGAGACTCCTCACTTCCACCGTAAAGGGTTTGATTTCTGGTCAGGGAGCTAGGATCCCACATGCTGCACGGCGTGGCCAAAAAATAACTTTAAAAAACTTGCATTGAACTTTACTGTTTCAAAAGTAAGTGTGTGTGTGTGTGTGTGTGTGCATTCATACATACATGTGTGGGTGCATTTCATGTACACAAACAAGCAGAACAGACAAATTTGCTATTCACTAGAGTGACTCTCCCACAATGAACTGAAGAAAAGGAAAGCAAAGGCACTTCCAACCAAAGGGGAAAATGAGATAATGTTAGAGATGTTTCAGAAGAAATACTAAGAGGGAAGATTTTAGATGAGTATTTGCTTTATTGACTATGCCGAAGCCTTTGACTGTGTGGATCACAATAAACTGTGGAAAATTCTGAAAGAGATGGGAGTACCAGATCACCTGACCTGCCTCTTGAGAAACTTATATGCAGGTCAGGAAGCAACAGTTAGAACTGGACAAGGAACAACAGACTGGTTCTAAACAGGAAAAGGAGTACGTCAAGGCTGTATATTGTCACCCTGCTTATTTAACTTACATGCAGAGTACATCATGAGAAACGCTGGGCTGGAAGAAGCACAAGCTGGAATCAAGATTGCCAGGAGAAATATCAATAACCTCAGATATGCAGATGACACCACCCTTATGGCAGAAAGTGAAGAGGAACTAAAAAGCCTCTTGATGAAAGTGAAAGAGGAGAGTGAAAAAGTTGGCTTAAAGCTCAACATTCAGAAAACTAAGAACATGGCATCTGGTCCCATCACCTCATGGGAAATAGATGGGGAGACAGTGGGAACAGTGTCAGACTTTATTTTTTGGGGCTCCAAATCACTGCAGATGGTGACTGCAGCCATGAAATTAAAAGATGCTTACTCCTTGGAAGGAAAGTATGGAACCAACCTAGATAGCAAATAAAAAAGCAAGACATCCAACAAAGGTCCACCTAGTTAAGGCTATGGTTTTTCCAGTGGTCATGTATCGATGTGAGAGTTGGACTGTGAAGAAGGCTGAGCGCCAAAAAATTGATGCTTTTGAACTGTGGTGTTGGAGAAGACTCTTGAGAGTCCCTTGGACTGCAAGGAGATCCAACCAGTCCATCCTGAAGGAGATCAGTCCTGAATATTCATTGGAAGGATGATGCTGAAGCTGAAACTCCAATACTTTGGCCACCTCATGCGAAGAGTTGACTCATTGGAAAAGACCTGATGCTGGTAGGGATTGGGGGCAGGAGGAGAAGGGGATGACAGAGGATGAGATGGCTGGATGGCATCACCGACTGGATGGACATGAGTTTGAGTAAGCTCAGGGAGTTGGTGATGGACAGGGAGGCCTGGTGTGCTGCGATTCATGGGGTCGCAGAGTCGGACACGACTGAGCGACTGAACTGAACTGAACTGAACTGAAATGAAGAGCATCTCTGATAATTTCCTGCTCTTCCAGAGAGGAATTGACTTCTATCTACTTAGACCTCAGTCCTAATAAAATGGTCATCCACTAAGTACATGAATTGCCAAGAGGCAAGATTATAGTTATTCATGATTAAGGTGCTTCTGGAAATAAGCCACAATTTTTCTGACTCTTTAAGTCTTGTTACTTATTTAATAGAATAAATTTGACATGTAAGGTCCTGTAAATCTGAGGTGTACAGTACATGTTACTTTGATACATTTATATGTTTGTAATAATGTTGCCAATGTAATGATATTTATCACATTATATAATAAAAGATTACTGTCTCTATTAATGCTTGTTATTTTTTTGAAGAAAGTGTGTAGTAAAGAGTTGCTTTAAAAAAAAAAAAAAAGAGTTGCTTTAACATCCTTTTAGCACAGACTGCAAAGAAAGACAAAGTGGTTTTAACTGTGGACTGATCAGAATGCTTCACAGATGCAACATTGGACATTTCATACCACTGAAACTTACTTATTCTTGCAATCCAGCTATTCAGATTTTGACAAGTTTAGAGTATGTTGCTAGATAAATCTGTAGATTTTTACAGCATTAGTTACCCTTGTATTAATATATATTCCAGGTAAATATGTACCTTCTTGTGTACAGTGATATATAATACTAGGATAAGCACCATTGCTCACCCGTAAAATGAAAAATAAGTATTAAAATACATATATAATTGGTTTTTGCACATAACATTTTCACTTAAACATTCTCTATGATCTATCAAGTTACAATGTAAAGTGCAAACAGTCTCTATGCTACCTGTAATCCATGGCAATATAAATAAGTCATTGTAACCTCTGGGAGGCTCATGTGTATTTTCTGTGGGTGGTGGCAGGGACTGTGCTGAGTCTTTATAGCTATGAAGGCTTTCTTTAGTTGCAGTGAGTGGGCTTTTCAATGCAGTGGCTTCTCGTGCTGTGAAGAACAGACTCTAGGGCCATGGGCTTCAGTAGTTAAAGCTCCCAGGCTCTAGAGCAGAGGCTCAGCAGTTGTCGCGCATAGGCTTAGTTGCTCCACAGCATGAGGGATCTACCTGCACCAGGGATTGAACCTGCGTATATGCATTGGCAGGCGGATTCTTTATGCCTAAGCCACCAGGGAAGCCCATGAGTTCATGTTTTAAGAAACGTTTTAAAACACAATGTAATGTGAAAATAGATAAATAAAATATACCCTCTCTATTAAACAAATTTGCTTCTTCCTATTTCATTTCACAGTCACTTAATAAAACCCATGGCTGATTCCACTTGTTTACTTAGTATGAACAGAATGCCAGATTTTTAATTTATATTCACTCAAAACTTTGATATAGTTCCATGTATTTTGGCATCTAGTATTACTGCTAAAAGTCTAGAAAGTTTATTATCTTAGTGACTAAAAAAAAAAAAACACTGAATGAGGTTTGAAATATCTGATCCAATTCTGAGAATATAAAGAAATACTATACTGTAAAAAAATGGGAATTAACATGTGATACAATATTATTAACTAAAGTACAGATTTTGTTCGAATTTCACAAAATTTTATGCTAGTGTCCATTATTTGTTTTCATACCTTATTTTCAAGATTCCACATTGTATTTAGTTGCATTGAGCAGCTTCAGCTGCATGCAACAAATTCTGTTAAATTCTCTTTTCATTTTTATTGTCACAAATATTTTCTAATTTTCCTTGTTATGGCTTCTTAGATATGCCTATCATTTAAAAGTGGATGTTTAATTTCCAAATGCATGGGATTTGTAAAGTATCCTTGATATTAATTTCTCATTCTGATTAATTTCTCATTTAAATACTTTCTTCTCTGCTTCCCCTCTGTGCTTTTTTTAGTCTTCTAACTTTATTGAGGCTTTCAATGGCTAGCCAGATTTCTCTTGGTAAATGTCACATTGCACTTGAAAATATGTAGATTATTTTCAGATGTCTTTTGATATTGATTTCTAACATAATTCCACAATGACAAGAGAACAAACTGTATGGTTGCAATACCTTTAGACCATGAAATTTTTGTACCTTGTTTTATGTCCCTGAATACGTTACAATGTCTCCTAGTTTATAGTCTATGGGAACCTGAATAGAATGTGTATCCCACTGTTGTGTGAAAACTGTATAAATCTTAATTATGTTGTATTGGTTCATGATGATTTTTAGTTCTACTATACCCTTCTACTTTTCCATATACTCATTCTATTAAGTTTTGAGAGTTTGATATTGAAATTCCAAACTAAATATCTTAATTTATCTACTTAAAAAATAATTGTAATATATAGTGCAACTATGAGACAGCCCTGGTGGCACAGCAGTAAAGAATTTGCCTAAAAGTCAGGAGTCACAGGAGATGCTAGTTCGATCCCTGGGTCAGGAAGATCCCCTGGACGAGGCCATGGCAACCCACTCCAGTATTCTTGCCTGGAGAATCCCATGGACAGAGGAGCATGGTTGACTGCAGTCCATGGGGTCACAAAAAGTCAGACCCAACTGAAGAGACTTGGCACACATACATGCATAGTGGAATTATATGTAACTTTCCAACTTCCAAGTCTCCTGTAAATGTGTTATCATACTTTCATAATTTGAAAAATAAAAAAGAAAGAGAAAAAAGTAAAACCCATGGTTATTTATAGAAAAATCTCTGATTTCATATGAACGAGTTTCACTAAACTCAGTGAAAAGGTTCAAAAAATTATTCCATAAATTTTATCATCAGAGAAATCAATATCTTCAAAATATCTTTTACTTCACACTATAAAGATTTACACTTTCTTCTGCCACATATTCATTTGCAGCCATTATTAAATACATGATGACTGCCATGATTTTAAAAGTGAAAAAAAATGTTTAAGTAAACCAAAATAACTGAAAATAACACAAAGACTGACATGGATTCATGTAACAATTACAGGGAAAAATGTTTCTTAAGGTAAAACAAGCCATAAAATTATGTTAAACAAAATTGAACAAAATCTAATCACTCACTTAAAATATGCATTCATCATCCTCCTTTATCCCTGAAAATAGATGCACTGGACATATCTGAGTTAATATTCAATCAATTGTCAAAAGAAGGAAATTTTTTTCCTGTTACTTCTAGACTACCCAAAGCAGACAATACTGTTTATTAAATTTAAAACAAATTTCTAAAGTTCAAGTTAAAATTTTGGATTAAGATTTTTAAAAATTAATTAAAAAATTAATTTCCAAATAGGATCTTTTTTAATCGAGTTTGTAACATATCAATGAAGTAGAATAACAGAAGCAATTATCAACTTCCTATAAGAATATGACCATTTTGAGTTTTAAGCAGATCATATCCCTATACAAACCTATGTAAAATCAGTAATTATGAAATTATTACTAACTTACCTATACAGCAGAAATTATAATTTACTTTTATTAAAGAAATATTGTATCCGTCCTTTCTGTAAACAAAAGAGAGGGAGCTGGGACTGGAATGGGATAATGAATCACAATACTAAGAAAGTTGTAAGACCCTATTCCATGCTTTTCATAATAATCAGAATGTAGATTAAAAACACTTTTAAAAATTATTATTGGACACTGGACCAGCAAGGTAAATGTTCCTATTGAATTCTAAGATGGGATTAAGTCAGCTTAAATGCTAAAATCACTGGGGGAGGCTGGTGGTAGACACATTAGTGCTTGCTTCATCTTGAAACTTAATATAAAGAATCATTCGTATTGTGTGCTGACATGCTCACAAATGCAAAGTAAACTTTAGCTGACTTTTGATGTATTTTTCTTTATTTTACATGGTTGACTATGAACACATAGGAATTAATTCTGGTTTTTTTTATTGCTCTTCTTTATGAGCTTGTGATTTCTAGCTAAGAAATTAAAGTTCTGCCTTAAAACATGATACTTGTATTAAACTCTAGTCACATGTAAGAAGTATAAAATAAATTCCTAAGCGTAAATTAGTGAATTCTAATAGATTTCTATGCTTATCAAGCCTAGAGTAAATGATTCAATAAGATATGGGGACAAAGGGAATAAATTATTGAGTGAAAACAAACTATGGCTAGAGTATAAAATCGGAGAAGGCAATGGCACCCCACCCCAGTACTCTTGCCTGGAAAATCCCATGGATGGAGGAGCCTGGTAGGCTGCAGTCCACGGGGTCGCTAAGAGTCGGACACAACTGAGCGACTTCACTTTCACTTTTCACTTTCACACATTGGAGAAGGAAATGGCAACCCACTCCAGTGTTCTTGCCTGGAGAATCCCAGGGACAGGGGAGCCTGGTGGGCTGCCGTCTATGGGGTTGCATAGAGTCGGACACGACTGAAGTGACTTAACAGCAGTAGCAGAGTATAAAATAAATATAAAACAGATCTTTACACATAAAGGTGGCATCAGTGAGAGTTATTTTTAAAAGGTGAAAATATGTTCCATTCCATTTAAAGGCAATACTCTTCACATTAATGCTTTTCAAAGAAGATTTATTTCACTCTATAGAAAAACTTTAAGACCACTACTTGCAAATTACTCATATTACTAATTAGTCAATCACTTTCTACTTTTCAGTTAGTCTTCAATTAACAGTAAAATCCTTTGAAAGTTAAAAACATTTCATGTCACTAGCTCAAAATGACCAACATATTTGGAAATACATTTACAAACACTTACATAATGCTTATTATCTGCCAGACACTACATCATTTAAATACATAACTTATTTAATATTCTCAAGATACTATTACTACCCTGGGATAGATAACTTGTTTATATAGTCAATACCAAATGGCATACTCGGGATTCAAACCCAGACAATCTACTTGGGAGACTACATTTAAAGGCTACTCTATCACAACTCTTCAGAGAAATTATTCACCCAGGGAATGCTATGCATTTGAAAGTCATTGTTTAAACTACAAGCAGTCAGGGTTGTTCAATGTGAAAACTTTTTGCTCACTATGAGAGTGAATGTGTGAATTTCAAGCAGCTAAAAAGGAAAGTGAGCCTAAGAAATATGGAAAAAGACTGCACCATATAAACATTGGGTATAGAAATGTGCTTAGTGCTAAGTCGCTTTGCACAGTTGTGTCTACTCTCTGAGGCCCTATGGACTGTAACCCACCAAGCTCCTCTGTCTATGGAATTTTCCAGGCAAGAATACTGGAGTGGGTTGTCATGTTCTCCTCCAGGTGACCTTCCCTACCCAGGGATTGAAGGGAGCTTCTGAGTCTCTCTTGTCTCCTGCATTAGCAGGTGGATTCTTGACCACTAGAACCACCTGGGAAGCCCTTAAGAGTAGAAAAGGTGGCACTTAAATACATTAGCTGTGGTTTCACCCCAAAAGTAATCAAACATGACAAAAAAAGCACACAGTCATATTTAGCATTCAACATCACACTATCTAAATTTTGTACATTAAAAAATACATTGAAAACTATAGTAGTATCCCCCATAAATTATGCCCAAAGATAACTCATTCATCTTGTCCTAAAATTTAAAGATACTTTATCCTAAAATAATTAACTGATCAAATTGCTTAAACAATTCAATAAATTCACATACTTAGTTTTCTATGGAGGAAAATGAATCTTGGAGAAAATTTGACACAATTTGTTTTCAGCTTTTCAAATAAAGGAAGCACAGAGGTTTAACTCTATGATACTAGCTTGAAGTCAGTCAAAAAGAAGCATGACTCTTAATAATTTTGGATCTACTTTCCTTTGAAGATGTCTCTGAAAGAAGCAATAGGAGAGAGAGCAATGTACATCTTCTCTAAACTGAATTTCAAAGGCTTTATTTGGCTCTTCTTCTACATAGGAAAATTTAGAAAGCATTTTGCCTTTTACTTTCCATTGTGAGATCCTAAAGGGGAAAATAAGTTCAGGCTATGCAGGTCCCCATGTGGTTTTAGATGCAGTAGCAAGGAATGTAGGACACAAAGGTCTATGGAATTGCCTGCAGTGAACATTAGAGCAAATTTTAAAAGAAAAAAAAAGAAAAACCTTTAGCACTTCAGTATAGATCTCAAAATCACTCAAGAAACTTCCTTCAACTGCATCCACTGCATTAATGAGATCACAGAAGAGAACAACTAGTTTAGAATTAAATATTTTGGTGATAAAAATGTATTATTATAATCTAAAAAGTCATAATTTATAAAAAATAATAGGATATAAAGTAAATGGTATTTTTCATATATGACTCATCACTGTGTGAATTAAAACCAGTTTAAATTTAAAAGGGAATCTCTTGAATTTAATTAAATGGTTTTCAAAAATAGCTTTAAAAACATTTAAATTTTTGTAGAAAAATTACATCTATTTGTTTAGTGCATGTTAAAATTCTGGCAGTTTACCTTCTTTTAAAATTATGATAATTTAATCTTAAAACAACTGTAAAGGAAAATTGGCCAAACATGTAAATAAAAATTGATTAAACAGTGCAATTTTATATGGTGCACTTTTTAATAAACACTCTTGTTATGCAAATTTCCCCTTTTCTTTGCAAAATCTGCCTTAGTTTACCTGATTATGTATGTAGTTTCTATATAATACGCAGAGTTGAATATTCAAAAATCAGTTATCTATTACTATTTTAAAAATACAACTGCTAAACAAACCATGTTTAAGTTTTTCAATTATACTAGCTTATTGGATCTCTAGAAATAAAACTACAGAGCCAAGAATTTCTATATATTTTTCCAGCACGTGAAATCAAGTAATGAAACCCAAGACACATAGACACTATATCTAAGGTTCTGAAAATTTCACTTTTCTTACAATGATAAAGTAAACCTATCTATTATTTGACAAGAGAAAGAAGGATTTCGACGTGGGAATAGAATATGAATCACCACACATGGAAGAATATAAAAGAGGATTATATTTTTCACAAAAGCTAAAAGAAGCAATTATTTTTGTTTCTTGGTCAATAGAGATTCAGAAGGTAAACCAGGTTCCTGTGGGGGTTCTGTGAATATCATTATAAGCATCAATCATCAATGACCCAGTGAAGTCCAGAATTGAAGGTTAGTACAGAATTAAAAGAAATTTTCCCTAACTATATCACATTCAGTCATGCCTGACTCTTTGCAACCTCACAGACTATACAGTCCATGGAATTCTCTAGGCCAGAATACTGGAGTGGGTAGCCTTTTCCTTCTCCAGGGGATCTTCCCAACTCAGGGATCAAACCCAGGTCTCCCGCATTGCAGGCGGATTCTTTACCAGCTGAGCCACCAGGGAAGCCCAAGGATACTAGAGTGGGTAGCCTATCCCTTCTCCAGCGGATCTTCCCCACCCAGGAATTGAATGGGGTCTGCTGAATTGCAGGCGGGTTCTTTACCAATTGAGCTACCAGAGAACCCCAAATATATCACATTATATGTCTATACTCCATGAGTTCTAAAAACTATAATCTTCTAAATAAAACCTAACATAGAAGTTGAATATCTGAGACTGTCGTGGATCATTTCATGGAAGGGTTTACATGAGATCTAGTCCAGGTACCCATCTTACATAGGAATCCATGGAATGTGGTCACTGGCCTCTTCATAAACACTCACAATTATGGGAGCAAATGAGTTCACAGTGTAGTCCACAGATTTTTTTAAAGCTCTGTTTAAACCATCTTAATAAAAGTAAAATGCTTCATCCTTTAAAAATTTCCACAGATTTGTCTTATTTTTGCCCTATAGCATAATCACAGGATAGTATTTAATGATAGCTTTCATGCCTTCACTTTTCCAAGTTAAAGTCTTTCCACTGGATTTTACAGAATAGATTGACAATGCCCCCCCAAATCTCTTTTTCTTCTTTTCTAGCTGCTAGAGCAACAGCCTGTGAAGGTCCATCTCAAAATACAGTGCTCAGAATGAGTACATTAAAATGTGGTCATAATTACAAAGTACAATGGGATAAACACTTCCCTCATTAGGCTACAATCATTAGTCCAGTTTATTAATAACAATATCTTAAAGTTGGCAGCCATTTTCCACTACAAATACCAACCTTGTTGTCAACAAAACCATGGTTATTAACTGTGACATAGACTTCTGGATTCAAAACCAGAACTTCACATTTATATCCATTACTATAAAATAGTATCATGACATCAAATATGCTAACATTAAAGCCTATATTCGAGCCTCTGGTATGTCATCTTGGAAAAGAGTAAGATACTCTGCCTTCCTACCAAACACATTCTTCAGGTTCATACCGTATTTACCTCTGTGGCCCGACATACACGTCAATGTTTACATTAGCCTATCTCAAGTAATCAGTCACTAACACTCCAGAATCCCCAATTAAAAATTTTTTGGTATGGCAATTTACATTTAAGAAATTTTTCCTGAGGTTTCATTTTTCACTGACTTACTTTTAAAACTGGTTTATAGACAAGATTAACTCCCTAAGAGTGTTTCATACCTCCCCAAGACTATTTCTTGATAGTTGAGCATGCAATGAGAATAAATGGTTGTTCAAAATGCAGGCAATAACATGCTCAATTCCATCTTTGAATCCGAACCATGTGTCACTAACAAATCTTTCATTTGTGACACATATACATACATGTCACACATGACTGTGAATGTGAGCTACAAAATTTATGCAATCCCATGTGGAAAATGAAGATACACTATTTTATTCCATCTAAAGTTGTCCTCTTTCCAAGAAACTTTTATCTCATTCTTCCCTACTTCAGGACCAGCATTTTCCTTCAGGCAAAGACAGATGCGAGAATTCTGCAAGATCCCATCACAGCCTTCAGCGGAGGCTCATTTAAACCAGGTTGGAGCTGACCGATCCTCAGTCGAAATCAGGAGGCTTTTTCATCCAGTTCCTCCTTAGAAACACGCCCCCCTCCCTCCTCTGCCCAAATCCGAAGCCAGAGGGGAGTCCGACCACAAAAAACTTCCACTCATGAAGACAACCCCATAGTAAAGAACATTCCGGTAACCAAGTCTCTCCTTCGACCTCCAAAACTCTAGAACCCGCAGCTAGCGCCTCGCCTGCCTCGCCAGCCGCCTGCCGCGGGCCGGCTCGGGGTGAGCTCCCGAGTTAGTCAGTGCGCACGTGACGCGCGGTGCCCACATGACCCGACCGTGGGCGGGGGAGGGGGACAGAAGAGCGAGGCAGGGAAAAGTTAAGGCGGACCCGTCAAAGCGCCCGAAGCAATCCTCCCCTTCCCTTCTTTGTCAATTAGTGGCTCAGGGGTCCCCAAGGTGTCTTCAAGTACAGCTACAGAAACGGAGGGCGCCCGTCTCCGTTTGCTCCGTCACCCACTACTGCTCCCCGCCCTGCTGGTGATGCCGCTGCACCCTCAAGTTGCTCCTTCCTCTCTTTCCTGCCCCCCTTCTTCGTTTCTGCCTTCTTTCCTTCCCTAAAAGCTCTTCATCCATTGCGGGCCATGCGGCTGACGCACATTCAATTGCCCCGGGAGCTCGCCGGCACCTCTGAGGTCAGACAAGGCCGAACACCTACAAAACGCGAGGGGGTAACTGCGCAAACAAAGTTGCACGCTGCACCGCAACGCGCCCCTCCCTCCCACTGAGCCCCCCATTCTGAGCCCCGGCAAAGCTCACTTGCTCTGCCGGTTCTCACTCGACCTCACCCCACTGTCGCGCAACACACCCCCTTCCCCACGCGAGCCCACCCTTCCATGATGCCCCGGCGCCGGGAGCGGTCCAGCCTCCTGGTAGAGCACCGAGCCCGCCGCGGCGCTTACCTTGTTTGACACACTTGAGCCGGAGGGGGTCCTTGCAGTGTTTGATCACGGCCAGCACGTCCCTGATGGTGAGCCCCGCCACGGGGGTCTCGTTGACTTCCAAAAGCAGTTCCTCAGACACCAACTTGCTTCCGCTCTCATAGGCCACCTTGCCCGGCTTCACCTCTCCCAGGTAGGGGAACTGTCCATTCTCGGCGCCCCCCTTCAGTTCAAAGCCCAGCTGACCCTCCGGGTTCCTGCCAATGACACTCTCATGGACTTTGCTAGTCCAGTGGCTTTTCTTTTTCAAGCTTTTGGACATGGCAGTGGGGTGAGTCGCCTCAGCTCCTGAGGGATTCCTTTGGGGTAGGGGAGTTGGTGCTGAGAGAATGAGGCTGAAGGAGCCAGGGGGCCAAGAGGTGAGAAGAGCAGACTTTGCCTTCCTCCCCTCTCTGTTCGGTGCTTTCCCTCTTCTTTGGATGGAGTGTGGTCGAGGAAGGGGTAGGATGACAGGGACGGCTGGGCAGAGGTAGGAGAGCTTGGGTGAGGTTGTGCTGTCCCTTGAATGACACTCAAGGCTGTGGCCCCGCAGCAGAGGAGAGCTGTGGTGGTGGCGGCGGCGGCGGCGGCAGCGGCAGCCTGAGCGAGCAGTAGCCGAGCTGGTGAGCGGGTGGAGTGGGGGTGGGGAAGGAGGGTAGGGATGCCGGGGGCCACTCCTGCGTGGTGCGAGTGGGAGCGCGCGCGCGCCTGAGTGTGTGTTGTTAGCTGATATCCATGGTAGCTGCAGTGGCAGTGGCAGGGTCCGCGCGCGCTCGCGCGCGCGCGCGCGTACGAGTTGTACTGTACCGATGAGGAGGGAGCGGACTAGAGGGGGGAGGAGGGGCGCGCGCGCGCCGGGTGGGGAGCCGCTTACTGCTGTCTCCGCTCACCCCCCCGCCCCCTCCGCAGCTTGACCCGGTAGTGAAGGCTGAGAGAGAGGCAGGCTGGGTCCGCCTGGCAGCCTACGAGAGGAGGCGGGAGCGAGAAAGGAGGGGAGCCGAGGCCCGGCGTGGGGAGGCCGGCAGGAAGGGCTGCGAGCCCAAAGCGGACCTTTCTTCAGCCTCCCGGCGGCCGAACGCAGCGCTAGGCTGCTGCGCTGTGAGGATGCCCTGACTCAGTGCCGGACGCTGTGGCTGGTGCGCCGCGAGCCTCCGGGCGTCGGATCCCGGCAGGAGAAAGGGCAGAGCTGTGGGACCCGCCTGGCGTGCCCTCGCCCGGGGGAAGGCCTGGGCGCTGCGAGCCAGGTGGAGGCGTCGGAGTTCACTAATTAGACAGGCTTCGTCTCCCACGTTTCAGTCAGACCCGTCTCAGAGTTCTCAGAATTCCTCTCAGAGGAGAGTAAAGTTAGAACTGCAGGCTGGTTTTCCTGTCAGCGCCCGTACCTCGGGTGCAGAAGGGAACTTAGCGGAGGGTTGTCTGGTGAAAGGCGTTCCAGGCACCGCGGGGCAGGGGCTTCACTTTTCCAAGTTGTTAGAAGCGGGAAGCAGTGGGGTGGGGGCAGCCGCGGCGAGCAGTCTCCTCAGAGAACTGGGCAGTTTCACGCGGGATCTGCGGCGAGACCGCGGGGCACGCCCTCGTCGCGCGCGCCCTCAGAGCCGGGCTGGGACGAGGGGAAACTCTCCGCTGCCCTGAGGAGACCACCTCCTGCTACACTGAAGGAGAAGGAGGTTCGGAGGGCGACCAGAGCGGCAGAACCGGGGCTGAAACTCAGCTCGCTGGTTCGCCACCAGGCTTCTTTACCTTCAGCAAGTTTGCAGCCGGGAGGTGAGGTGACGTCCGGGGCGCTAGGATGCAGGAGGGCCGCTGATTTTTACTCAAAGGCTAGTTTCGTGTGAGATGTTAGGAGTGATTTTTAAAATTCCTGTAACTGGTAAATGAGTTCCATTTGCTTTACTTTCAAATGATACTTTTAAAAAAAAGTTGCACACCCACTCGTCTCTTTAAAGCAAAGCATGAAAAGCATTGAACGGTTAGGATTCTTTCTAGCTGTCTGAGAAGACAGTGTGGGAGGCAAGCGGAACAGTTAAAAATGCTTAGTCGACCCAAACAGAAAGACCAGGTTTGAATTCAGGCTCTGCTACTTAGCAAGAGTGTGATCTTGAGTAAATTGTTGACCGTTCCGTGCCTTAGTTTCCTTATTTGTTAAATAGGATTTAAAGTATTAATGTGACAGAACTGTGATAAAGATGAAACCAGGCAGTGTATGCAAAGTGCTTGCCTGACATAGATGAGTAGGCACTCAAAATGATAATTTCCTCCTTTTTGCTTCTCTAGTATAACTCATTGTTTGGGGATATGGGGGATCAAAAGCAGTCAAAGCCGAAGAAATCTTTAAAGAGATGATTTAACCATGTCTTTTTTTTTTTTTTTTTCCACTTGAGAAAATGAGTCCTGGATAAATTGTGTTTGATTGATGATTATTCAGTGAGCCAGGGACAGTACCAGGACAGTGCTCACAATGTCCAGGTGTGAGCAAGGCATTTTGTACCAGTTTCACCCAACAAAGTGGGGTTTTAGCGTTATTAGACCCAATTCTAAATGGAAATCAATAATGAAAACAGAATACAGCATGAATTTTTAAATACAAACATTATGAATGTTAGTATTACCCATGCATATTAGCTTGTAAATGGTCCATTTACTAACAAACATGTATGGCTAATACTAACACTTATGAAGTTCTTCTTTTGTCATTTATTTGTAACATTTCTCACGAGTTATTCTATAGGCTTTACATATGTTAATTTATTTCTCCTGGCATCTTAATAAAGTGTGTACTATTATTATCTCCTTTTATAGATATGAAAACTGAGGCATACAGAGATTAATTTTTGCAAGGCTACAGATTTAGTCAGTGGTGAAGCTAATATTCAGACTCAAGTGTTTTGACTCAAGACATGGCCTCAGTCACTACGTTGTACACTCTTCTGGTGCAGTTACGATATATCATACCAGCAGTCAGTACATAATGTCCCAGAGGTTGGGTCTGCAAGAAAACAAATAGAGTAGGAATTTTATATAAAAGCATTTTACTATAGAGGACCCAAGAGATGAGGTGTGTGCCAGCTAATTTAGTGTTTCACAACTCCTAATTCATCTTCTTTGCCCTGAATTGTGATATTAGAGCTGTAACCTATGAACATTTCTTTGTTTTCAGTTGGTTCAGTGCTAGCACTTGTCAATAGAAGATGCAGGAGGAATACTGCTTATAAAAGGGTCTCTTTTCTTGTTTCCAGTGCTTTTCTTCTTGCTCCAGTGGTGTGGTGGTCAGTGAGTGGCTTTCTGGCTAGCGGTGTCCTAAAAACCAGTATTGCATGCCCTCCAGTAATCCGGGCCCAATCCGCAGCGTGTGGCTTCCTAGCAAGCCTCACCAGCAACCCAGTTGATGGCTTCCTAGGACGTTTCATTGGTCCCCTAGCTGGTTTTCTCACCAGCCCAGTTTGTGACACCTCATACCAATTTCTTGAATATCAAATGGGCCATAGCCACATTCTCGCTGATGAGGACTATCTCTCAAGCTTTGTAGGATAGAGAGCAAAGATGGGGATGCTTCTTCTGAGTTATTCGTCCATGAGTGCTCTCCCACAACTCTGGAGGTAGTTGCTGCTCCCTTAATCCACTATTCCTTTATTCTTTAGTGATACCTTCTTCTCTCTTAAAAGAATAATTAGTAGTTAATAATTCTTTATATTAAATTTCCCATATTCTATTTTTGGTGTGATTTCTGTCTCCTGACTGGACCTTGACTGATACAAGGTGTAAAATCATGTAGACCTCTGAGGAATGCGCTTTTTTGAAAATTAGAAGTTGGGGTCTTGCCATTAGCTGTGCAACCTTAACTAGGTCACTTACCCTGTCAGAGCATGTTCCCTCATTTGTAAAAAGGGGGTGAAAATATGTGACAGGGTTGCATGAGCATCATGTAAAATTGGATGCTCTTTATATGCACTTAAATGTGAATGTACTTTAAAACTGTTACATACTATCACAATTAAAGGTTTTAGTTCTCAACCTAGAAACAGAATAGCAAAGAAGGAGACATTTTAAGAAAAAAAAAAATTTAAGAATTACATGCATTCTAGGAGATTGTTACATTGTTTCCTGGTTGTGGAAGGGACAGCATTTCATGTAAGATTTATTATCATCAAATAAATATATTGTTTCTTGATTGGTTTGCCTTGCCTAGCTTTTCAGAGATGAAAGCAAGCAGCTGTGAGTCTTTAAGTTGCTCAGGTTTTCAGGTCTCTGAAAAATATGAGTGAAATTATGACCATTTTGAAATGTTAGATTCAGACTAATTTGATTACTTCCTGTTCTGATACCCTTCAGATTTGCTTTATTTCTCCTTTGTCTCCTTTAGACCCTTTCTTGGATGAATGCCTCTGTCAAGAAATAATTACTTCGTTGCTGAGCACTCTATGTACAGAACATGGCATTAGATGCTTCATGCTATTCCAAAAGAAAAAATAGTTTAGGAATCTTAAAAGTTAAAGAAAGAAAAGCATAAGTGTTTTCAAACCTTAAAATAGTTGTATGAGATAGATGCTTGCAGCAGACCTAGTCAAGTTCCATCCTAATTCTTTAGAATCTCTTTGATTGGATCTGCCTTACCCCCACCTTTTGTGTTCTTTTACTTCTCAGAGTCAGCCCCTGAGACTTCCTTTGGAAGACTTCCCCAAAGCTACTAGACTCATTTTGCCTTCAGGCACAGAGAGCCAGAGAGAACCACTTGGGACTTCACTTCCCTCCTAGGACACCGCTTGCCAAGGTCTTCCCTACACAGTCTAAAAGCCTCTAGTAATAAGAAAATCTCAAGTGTAATTTACACCCCACGGCTCCCCTGCAGGATCATGCTGATGCTAGGATTTTGCCTGAAATCACTTAGCTATCTTGCTTACTCTTTGATTTATGTGTTTTTCCTGGAAGTGTTTTCTTAATGAAACACTTGCCTACAATCCTAGTCTCAGAGTGTGTTTCCGGGGATCCTGGCCTAAGATTGCTATTCCTTTTTTAAGATGGGGAAACTGAGTCTCCAGTATTTTAAATTGCCAGAAGTCTCAATACCAATAAGGGGTGAATTTGTGAATGATCCATGTCTGTGTAACTCTAAAACTCCTACTTCCAATGCTGTATTACATTTAAAGTCCGTAATACTGAGTATTTTTAAATTTGACTGTCTGAACAGAGGTGGACACAAAGTTCAGCAATTGATTGATCAACAGACATAAAAATTATATTTATGTATTGAGAGATCTTTACGTGTATGAGAAGAAAAGATTAAGAACCATTGACAGTAAGACCTAAGTATGGTATATCTCTCTTAGGAAAACCTTTATAAAGGGTGAAACCTTTATACAACTCTGCCTGACCAGAGCTCTGACGAAGATATGACTGCGTTTTAGAAGAAACTGTAAATGTTCAATGTCATTTTCAGTCAGGGGCTTTCTTCATGCCACGACTGAGTTGGGTATTTGTATTTTTCCTGTTGATTCTATAACAAATTTCCACAGAATTGGTGGATTCTAAACAATACAGATTTATTATCTATAGATGCGGAGGCCAGAAGTCCAAAATGGTTCTCATGGGGCTAAAATTAAGATGTTGGAGGGGCTGTTTCTTCTGGATCTCTAGAGAATCCTATTCCTTGCATTTTCCCACTTCTGCAGGGCGTCTGGCCTACTTGGTATGTGGCCCCCTTCCTCTAACTTCAGTGCCAACAGCAACCTGTTAAGTCCTACTTATGTCCCATCACTACAATGTTGACTCTTCTGCTTACTGACTCTTCTTCTATTGGATTGTCCAAAAAGTTCATTCAAGTTTTTCCATAACATTTTCTAGAAAAACCTAAAGGAACTTTTTGTCCAACCAAATACATTTCAGCACTCTTTTGATTATGCCAGGCACCCAGGTAACCCAGGATAATCTCCCTAGTTTGAAGTCAGCTGATTATAAACGTTACTTCATCTGTAAACCTCCTCTTACTTTGCTATATAATGTAACATATTCACAGGTTTTAGGGAGCAGAACCTAGTTATCTTTTTGGGGGCCATCATTCTGTCTACTGCAGTAGTATACCACATATTCATATCCTCACTGTTTCTAACTTAGTTCAGGTATCAACATAACTACCCTGTATTCTGGTGATTAGTTTCCCTCTCCCTGCCTTTACCTTGAACAGCTCTGATTGCATTAGCTGAGAGAACTTTCGGAAACTTTTCCTTTTTCCTCTGCTTAAAATTCACTAATGCTGCCCATTAAAGTCACAATCAAGTACAAACTCCTTATTTCAACTTGTTCCTCCTCTACTCCTCCCTAACTCTGCAATCACATCTTGCCATACCCTTCTGGAATTGGAACCCAGGACACCCGGCTAATTTGGATCCTCCAAAACAAACACCAACAAAAGAAAGCCCTATATAGCATCTGTTCTAGGTCCCTTGGAATATCATTAAAAACAGACATTTTAAAGTAAAATTTCAGTAATATTTTGATCAGGGCAGTGAGGTACATTGCCTTGTGTCTGTCCTCCACAGTATTTGGGGCCAGAGGCAGCCAACCTGGGTGTCCTACTAAAGGGTCAGGCCTAGGTCTCCCCTTCCTCTTACAACCCTTTGTTACATCCATCCTGAATTTCTCAATTTCCTGACTCCTATGCTGTTTCCTGATACTTTGCCTGAGAAAAAACCCTCTCTCTCTGTTTATGGGGCTTGTACTTGCTCACCCTCTAAGACATACCTCTAAGGCCCTTTTTTCTCAGAAACCTTTTCTGACTTCTTCTTTTTCCTACTAACACAACTCAAACTCTTCTTTATGGCTCATCTTACCCTTTGTGGAAACATAACTTCTAACTCACTTATTTTCAAGTCTCTCATCCACAGCAAGAATAGGTGGCCTTTAATTTTAATTCCTCTTTCCACTCATTTTGTACATTCTCTGGCACAATGTAAATAAACATTCAGTAAAATTCCAGCTAATGATGGATACGTCCAAAGTGATAATGTATAAAATTTCATTATCTAACCATTGCTGTAATGTGAGTTTTAATGTTTAGTGTTAAACAATTACCTCTTTATGTTCATACTAACATCTTAAGAAAATGGAATGTGAAAGAGCATATACTGATGAAGAAATGACAGAATATATTTAGCCTTGAGGCTGAGGTTAATAAAAGAAGCCAGATTCTTCAAGAGCTCGGGACAGGGTCTGAAAAGTAGTAGTGGTGGTGATGGTGGTGGTGGAGGATAAGCTTGACCTCTTGACCTGCTACATGGTTTGTCCATAGCCATTCCTATTAAACCTTTTTTCACTCCCTGTTACAATATTCATACAAAAATAGAAGTCCATATTTATAAGGAAGATTTATTTAGGATAGTGCAGAGCTTCTTAGACTTTTCTATCAGAATAACACAATAATGATATACTCACCCACCCTCAACCAAAAGTAATCTTATTTGAAGTCTCCAGTTTTCATTTAAAAGTCCTGTGGATCGTAGATTATACTCTGTGGTAGGATCATATTTATACCTATGTGAAATATGACTTTTCCCTCAAGCTTTGCTTTAAAGATGTTTCAGGAGGATTTGTGTGTTTTCTGGTGGTTTCTGGGCCCAGCCCAGTGACTCCATACATATGCACAGCTTATGTTCAGTGACTGGAATACAGGCCAACTCCCAGAGGGAGTTTGGTCTATAGAGATAGATGTCAGAGGGGATAATTTGAAACCTTGAATCTTTGGCTTAACTTAGCAGAGTGCAAAACATAAGAGGAAAACACTGAACTCAGATTTGTAATATTTTTTCCTAAGCAGAGAGGAGAGGAATGATCATTGAAGAAGACTGTGTTCTAAAGTGAGTATCTAATGTTGAGAAATCAGACCTCAGGAAGTTAGTGAGGGCAAGGCTTAGGACCCTGCTGCTACTGCTGCTGCTAAGTTGCTTCAGTCGTGTCTGACTATGCGACCCCATAGACAGCAGCCCACCAGGCTCTGCTGTCCCTGAGATTCTCCAGGCAAGAACACTGGAGTGGGTTGCCATTTCCTTCTCCAGTGCATGAAAATGAAAGTGAAGTCGCTCAGTCGTGTCCAACTCTTCGCGACTTCATGGACTGTAGCCTACAAGGCTCCTCCATCCATGGGACTTTCCAGGCAAGAGTACTGGAGTGGGGTGCCATTGCCTTCTGTTTAGGGCCCTAAACTTCTCCAAATATGCATGGAACTGCTTATTTTTTTATTTGCTATCTTGTCATATCACATTATAGTGCTAATTCTCTCTACCTCAAAACCTCAAATATTTTAACGATTGTAACATTTAGATTTCCATCAAATTTTCTTAGAAGGGCAGAATTGTTTCATTTTAGTCTAGAATTAATGCCATTGGTTATGCTTATATGTTATAAGCTTATGCTTATACGTTTCATAGAACCATCTTACTGTTTTTAGTTTTGGTCTTAGTACTGGGAATATATGGTCCAACATATATTAGTACTGGGAGCAAATGTGTGGTCCAACATCTCCGGATCTCAGGAAATTAATTTCAGCCAGGACTGTCAACCAGACACCTGGCCCTGTGTGAAAGATCTGGGGACAGACAAAATTTGACTACTTAAATATATGAGAGTATTAGGTCATTTTAGCTGCTAGAAAGTTCTGAATGAAATGACTTTGGTCTTTGTAAAGCACCTCTTTATGTGAAATTCATGGACCATGCATATTATACAAAGTGAGGAAAGAGAACTGCAAGATTGTTTAAATTATTGCGCCAACTTAACTACAAAGTTCACAATGCATGGAGTGAAATTTGACCAGCTCAAGAAAAGCAAGTATGAAAATAATTTGTTCTGTTACTTTAAAGTCACTGCAGTACTTTATGTAAATAATAATGTAAGAACTTTTGATGCTTTTGTTACCTTATTTAACATATGCACAATATATGACAGAATAATACTGGATTTAGAAATGTATTCCTTCCTATGCAGTGTTATGCAAGCATACTTCTTGAATGTCAATGTCTGAATTTATTTTTCTTTTTTATTGTTTTGCTTTTTACTTACATGGTGCCTGTCAATCTTTTATCATCAGTTTACATTCTACTAAGCTCAAAAAGATGTTCTTATCTTATACCTTTTATACTTTCAGGCCTTCCTTACTAGATTTTTTTAAACACTTCAAAAATTAAGGTACTTGGATTTCATGCCATCAAGTAGTTATATCTGTATGCCCTCCTTTTTTAAGTGAGTAGTTCCATTGCTGCCACTTTCTACTTTGTGATTCTAAATCTTTTAACACCATCTTACCATTTTTTTGATGCATTCTATCCTTACAGAAAACACTTATTTATAAAATACTATTTATCTCTTACATTTATAAGTGCTTCTGTTTTCCCATTATTATTCTTCCTATTTTCCAAGCACACATCTTAATTTATTATTTTTCTCTATGTATCTCCTTAGTATATGCCTTTACTTTCTGATCAATTCCCATCATAAATTTTAAAAAAATTAAAATATGCTGCATGCATTTTTAACATAATGTCTACTGCCCATGGGCTTTCCAGTTAGAGCTAGTGGCAGAGAACTCGCTGCCATTGCAGGAGATACCTGAGACAAGCATTCAATCCTTGGGGTTGAAAAAGATCCCCAGAGGCAGGCATGGCAGTCCACTCCAGTATTCTTGCCTGGAGAATCCCCTGGACAAAGAGTTGGATATGACTGAAGCAACTTAGTATGCATACACTACTGCCCATATTCTAAGCCTCTCTATTACTTTTTTTTTTTTATCATTTTGTTATTGATATATAGTGACAATAGTTTCCATTTCAATGAAGTAATTAAAGCAAAAAATGCACAATAATATCATGGGCTTAATTTTTGTCAGTAGTGGAAAATCTTGTAGGTATAAAGAAAATTCTGGAAATAAAGTGAACATATTCTATCTTGAAATAATGAGTAACAGTCAGATGTGTTTTCTAGGCTTTGGAAAAACATACTTCAAAAATTCAAAGAGAGGTGCATCATGCTTCCTCAGTCAGATTATTTGAGAAGCTAAACTGCTGATGAACATTTGGAGGAGATGCAAATGTAATTGTAATCATACTAATTTTAATAGGTTTGCAAATCTCTGCAGACAGTATTCTGTATGGTATGGTTTGCTTTTGACCGTATTGAGTGTCCAAAATGTCTTTCAGAATATGATGAATACTTGTGATCTTATCCCACCCTTCTCCCCTATCACATGTACATATATAGAATGTATCATTTCATCTAATCTATAGGTTCATTGATGCCCAACCATGTACTTGGTTAGGGGATTCTTTAAAAGTCCAGCTTAAATAAATCTCTTATATAAAGTTTTTATTTATTTATATATAATCAGCTGAAAGTAATCTTATGTACTGAACTCCTGTGAAATGCTACCTGATCCTTTTCATCACATTTCTTTCTCTTGTATTATAAAATTCTAGGCATATCTTAGTCTCACTTATAGTCTGTAACTTGAGAACATGACATGTTCATATTCCTCACAGTCATTAGAGTGAAGGAAAATACATTATAGGAAAAAAGGAAATACCTAACTACAATATGACTATGAAAATATCTATTAAGCACAGAGTCAACTGACGCTAGAAAAGTTAGCCTAGAATTTAAGAATGTATTTTAAAAATCAAGATGACATGATGTTTGCCATCTGGGAAGATGTTAAAGTTTTGAGACAGTTGTCCCCCATTTTATCTCTCAAAGAGAATACTTTTTAAATGTGAAAAAAAAAAAGAGTAAGTTTCATTAAGAGAAAATTGTAGTTTAAGATGGATCATAGGATAATTGGAAATCATTTATTTGCTTTAGAGTATTTTCATCTTCCAACTTCTTTCAGTTAGGTCCTAGGGCAATAAAAGAATCAGGAGATATAGCAGGCTGTTTTCTGCAATCTCTGAAGAAAATTGGACATTCTGGGAATTAGTGAAAGATGGGTGAAAAGCAAAGCTATCATGATTTTTCAAAAAAGAAAAGATCAACTCCACAAACTATAGACCGCATACATTAGGAGGTCAAGAGAAAGATGTGAAACATGAAGCTAGCATAGATTGAAGAAGAGCAAGTCAAATCAAACAAGGTACATTTTTCTTTATAAAGCATGACTTTTCAGTCTAGATTCATATTAGCTTAATCATTAAGCACTAATGCCATTGCTACTTTTCATAGATCAGCAATGAATACTCAAAGACCAGGCTTCCATCATTCTGTTTAATATCTTCAAGTAATGCTTCAGTTTGCAAATGCTCTTTTAACACATTCTCCATATCTGACTTGATCAGGACTATACATAATTGGCCCTCTCATGGGCACTCTTACTATTTTATATACTCTTCTGATCAACTCCTCCCATTGTTGCTCCATATTAATTTTTTAGGATCACTCCTGATCCTTTTTCAAAATATCTTTTAAATCATTTCTTGAATGATTCACTGACCTTAAGGTGTTCAAAACTTGAGGACCCACTACCACAATTGTATACTGTAAATTTACAATGCAAATTTAATATGTTTAAATTACAGTACACAGTATAAATAAAAATGACCTCTGAATAAAATATAGGATATCATTCAAAATTTTACATAAATGTGTGATAAATTTTAGCCATGTTATTTAAGAACAACTATTAATATTTTCTATCCAGTTAACATTGGTTGTAATATTGGTCAGTTACAAATTATATATGGTCTAGATTTAAATGGTTTTCATTCTGTCTGCCCTCTGATGGATAAGTATAAGAGGCTTATGGAAGCTTCCTGATGGAAGGAACTGGCTGTGGGGAAAAATGGGTCTTGCTCTGTGGGCAAGGCCATACTCAGTAAATCTTTAATCCAGTTTTCTGCTGAAGGATGGGGCCTAAGGCCAAACTATGGTAGGGGTAATGGCAGTAATGGTGACCTCCTTCACAAGGACTTAAGACAGCATGCTGCTGCTGCTCCCAAGATTGTTGAAGTCAGTGTCCCTGACCCCATGGCAGGCCACTGTCGACCTGCAACCTCTGCTGGAGACTCCTGGACACTCACAGGCAAATCTGACTCTGTCTCTTGTGGGGTCACTGATCCTTTCTCCTGGGTCCTGGTGCACACAAGGTTTTGTTTGTTCTCTTCAAGAATCTGTTTTCGCAGTCCTGTGGAAGTTCTGTAATCAAATCCCACTGGCCTCCAAAGTAAAATTCCCTGGGGGTTCTCAGTCCCTTTGCCAGATCCACAGGTTGGGAAATCTGTTGTGGGGTTTTGCAATAGTGCAAGAATTTCTTTGGTATAATTTTTCTCCAGTTTGTGGGCCGTCTGCTCAGTGGCTTTACAGTGGAGCTAATGGCAACCTCCTCCAAGAGAACTTATGCCACATTCTGTGCCTCCCAGGTCTGCTGCAGCCAGAACCTCTCTTCCCGTGGCAGGCCACTGCTGACCCATGCCTCCACAGGAGACATTCAGACACTCAAAGGAGGTCTCACTCAGTCTCTTGTGGAGACTTTCCCTGGATTCTGGTGCACATGAGGTTTTGTTTGCACCCTCCGAGCATCTCTGGTGGGTATGAGATTTGATTTTAAACAGGATTGCACCCCTCCTACCATCTTGTTGGGGCTTCTCCTTAGCCCTTCAATGTGGGATATCTTTCTTTGGTGGGATCCAATATTCTCCTGTTGGTTGTTCAGCAGCTAATTGCGATTTTGGTTTTTTTGCAGAAGATGAGTGCATGTCCTTCTACTCCGCCATCTAGTTTTGAGTCTTAATTAAATAATTTGTGTGTTTTACAATCTTATAGCATAGTGACTGCCACTTTAATAAAATTACAAAATTTTGAGAACATTTTTAATGCACTGTAGTTATGCTTTCTACTTTTGGCTATATTTAAAATTTTCTATTTTCCACTATATGGAGATAAAGGAACTATTGCTTTCATTTAGTAGCAATAGGTGTTTTGGAGTTTTTCTAAATCACAGTTGAAGAAGTAAGGGGTCCTATGCACTTGGTCTGTTTGATTATGGGTCTGTAGTAGTTCAAGGATTCATTTAAATATTTTACAGACCACAAGAACAAACATACTACATTTTTTCTGTTTAAGCCCCCAAACTACTTTAAAGGATGTCAGTTTATGTATAAACATCCCCCCAATTGAGGAGGATGCTAAATTTATAATATCTAAGTTTTCCCAGTACTAATGGAGATTTACTTCCTAACCATTTTCTCTGGAGACAAAAGTAGGTCTCCTCGAGGATAGGACATTTGCATATGAGGTATGATATGAAGGGCTAGAAACATCTTTTCTGCTTTTTCCAAAATGCTTCACTATGTTTTTGTCATTTTGCCTGATAATCTTGCATTACCGATTTATCCTTTTGAGATAATAAAATGCATCTATCTCTGACAAGGTTTCTTCTGCTTTAGTCATACTCATATGGCTACTAGTGAACAAAATATACTCACTACAGAATAAAGGGAAGATTGCTAACTCACAAATCCCTAGAGTCTGTACTACACCAAATGTTGCTTAGCAATTTCTACAATTGTCTCAGTCTAATTTACAAGAATAAAGAGAAATGAAGGGGATATGAGTATGTTACATAAAGTTATTAACTTTATATTTAATCTGTGTTTCTATTCTCTATTGATTTAAAAACAGTGGAAAAAGAAGACTAATAAGTGGGTATGGTAGGATGGCCCTAATTCAGTTCAGTTTTTGGTATTGACAGGTGATTTTTAAGCCAAGAGTTGAATGAACATATAGTTGTGTAAAAATCTGGGGGAAGGATTTTTCAGACAGGGTAAAAGGGTACCTAAGTACTGAGTTGGCAAAGGACTGGACAGGTCAGAGACTAAGTAGTTTCTACTGTCCTTATTTTATACATTCCATTATGCTACCACTTAGGTTAGTCTCTAAGGCCTTTCACAAGTTGGATATTGCTTTGGATTTAATTCTTCCCTCACCTCTTCTCACCATATTCCAGGCTACTCTATTCCTTTGTGACTTTAATAGCTGTTTCTTTTAATAGTTTCTCATTCATTTGTTATTACCTAATAAACTGGTAACTCATCTCTTAAAAGTTACTACAAGCATTCCCTCTTTGAGGAAGCCTCTAACTCTCTTGCCCACTATGCAAAGAGTTGCTCAGTTTTCATGCTACCATTAACTTATGCACTTGAGTCACTGCTTTGCAATTAACTAATATATGTGTCTCCTTTTATCACTAGTAAATTTCTTTATGATAGAGACATTTTTCATTCCTTGGGACCTATGATCCATCGTAGTAGTAGTACTACATAGTACATAGTACTAGTAGTATATAGTAGATACTCAACAAATCATCATTCAGTGAGTGAATGAATGGAATATCTTTTTGTTGTTGTGATTTAACTAATGTAATATTTACCTTCAGAACAGTTTCTATTACATATTTATTTTAGTTAATAACCATAAACTAGTGTACACTATAGCCATATTCTATAAGCACTAGAATATTTATCATTATGTCATTTCAGAACAGTAAAATGTTAAATGTTAACCTTCATATTTAATGCAAACTATGCTCATGGAAATGTTGTGAAAAGATTGAGTAATTTTTTATTTTTCTGTTTAGCATACTTTAGTAGATTTTCAGCCTTTTAAATATGTTAGCATTAAGAACCAGGTACTCCTTGATGAAAATCATGATTTAATAGTATATTTTATGTAGTCTGTTCCTCTTTTGAAGTTAGGGTGATAGAGTTATGTTTGAGACACTCATTACATTTTGTTTACAAAAACTAACTGTTCTTAATTTGTAAAGTGAGGACTTTTTCAATTCCTAAGATGCTGATAGAAGTGGAATAGCTGGATGAGGAGCTGCTATGGGGAAATTATAAGAGATGTAATAAGAGATGGAAGGAGGATACAGACCTTTGTCAGTATTTTAAGAGATGACATACTTTAGGGGCATCCTACTTTAAGAGATGACAGAGAAATGGCATTAAAATAACCATGCAGAATTGGAAGTACATATTTGGAATTTTTTTTTCCCAAAAAGTTTCCAATATATTGGTACTTGCACATTGTCTTAAGGAAATAGTGTCTAAGTATTTGACATTTGTTCTATGCTTTATCCATAGTCATGGAAAGATTTTTCACCTGCAGGTTCTTGAAGTTGTGGTACAGTTGCCTGATACCCATTTACTGAATGTACTAAGCTAATGAAGAGAAGTCTAAGCCTTTAATATCAGTGCCTTTATTTATTTGTTTTTAAAGTATGTGTCAATATAAACTCTTAGATTCTTATTTAATCTAACGGATTAGAAGACTAATAGCTCAAATACTTTCAGATATGACCTGTAGGATTTCCTTTAAGATGGAGCCCTAATCCTTTTGTCCCCCAGATAATTTGAGAGTTTCCCTGTTTCCTAATATAACAAAGTGTTCCAAATTTATCTTATCTTCTTCTCCAGCTCAGGAATCTGCCTTTCCCCACAATTAACCCTGGTATGTTTTTAGTGGAGAATGATATTTAGAAACCAAGATATGAGATTTGTCTTATTTATTGCTACTGGTAGAGCATTTCTTCTAAGCTCTTTCAGTAGAGAGACCTAGGAATTGTATATAGAAATATTTCAAATATATTTATGTGAAATATGTTAAACATACTAGAAAAGATAACTCAAATTATCATCTTATTATGAACAAAATGGTAACATTTTTGAAGGGAAAATATTTGTAATCTATGTAGAATGGGCTTCATTGTTGTTCAGTCACTCAATCATGTTCAACTCTTTGTGGGCCCATGGACTGCAGCATACCAGGCTTCCCTTTCCTTCACCATCTCCCGGAGTTTGTTCAAACTCATGTCCATTGAGTCAGTGATGCCATCCAACCATCTCGTACTCTATTGTCCCCTTCTCCTCCTGCTTTCAATCTTTCCCAGCATTGGGGTCTTTTCTATTGAGCCAGAGTATTAGAGCTTCAGGTGGCCAAAGTAGTGGAGCTTCAGCCTCAGCATCAGTCCCTCCAATGAATATTCAGGATTGATTTCCTTTAGGGTTGATCTCTTTGCAATCCAAGGGAATGGGCTTAGAAAGTAGTAATATGATCTTGAACAAAGTACACCCAAATAGATTTCATTAATAGTGAAACACAGCACATCTTAGAATCTTAGTTGTTGGTGGCAAACATTATCTAGAACTGTGATCTAGATTTTATATGGTATACTCTTGCATGTTGTTCTGGATCTCTGTTGGAATAGAAAAATAATATCAGGGACCAAACTTGTCCTAATACTTCCCAACATGTTTTAACCACATGGAGAAAAGATATTGAGCATTCATTACATTCAGAATCTTGCAATGAATGTATATTTATGAGGGGTATAAACAAACAAGGAAGTAGTGACACTGTCTGTGTGGAAACAATACTAGTGTCCTCTCTTTGGATAACTACAGTAGCTATAGATGCAGTAATAACCATCCCACTTAGCAATAGCTTGATGATTATTTGGCTACCAACATGAATAACTCGTTAAAGAAGATGATGAGAAGTTATAAGCATCTAAATAATCACAATTTACATTATAAAATCATGGACTATGTATCCAGATTCTTATAGAGTTTTCTCCCAGCCTATCATGGAAGACTTTTCTTTAATAGTCTGTTTCCCCTATTACAGTGAAAACCAGACTTCTCTACTTACTTACTGATTTCAAAGATTTAATTGTTAAAGGTAACAGCTTACCTTTACTTATTTGTTTGCTTTTCTAGAAAAATTAAGTATAATCTGATAGTTTAAAGTGTGTTTTGTATAGTATAATAAGACAAAGATTCTCATTTTAATAAACACTTGCTAGCTATTGCATTATAGTAATTTACTAATGACCAGAAAAACTGTAAAAATATGTGTACATATATGTGTATATGTTCATATAATGCACATGTTATTTTTGACTTCAGAAATCATTAAAGATAAAATAAATACCTGAAGAAACTACAGCTGTAATTTTTTTAAAAAATCAACAATGTTAGAAGACAGAATTAACTAACAATTGTTAAGAAGTTACTGTGTGGTATATACCGTATGTTTATCAAACAATATAATTGCTAGAGCTATTATTATACCCATTTTATAGAGGAAGAAACTTAGACTACCTGCTTCATTAACCTTGATCAGCTTCTTGTAACTTTTTTTTTAAATTGAATTTTATTTTATTTAATGTTTTCTTTTTTTGTTGTTGTTTTTATTTAAATTATTTATTTATTTTACTTTACAACATTGTATTGGTTTTGCCATACATTGACTTGAATCCACCATGGGTGTACGTGTTCCCCATCCTGAACCCCCCTCCCAACTCCCTCCCCATCCCATCCCTCTGCGTCATCCCAGTGCACCAGCCCCGAGCATCCTGTATCATGCATTGAACCTGGACTGGTGCTTTGTTTCACATATGATAATTTACATGTTTCAATGCCATTCTCCCATATTATCCCGCCCTCGCCCTCTCGCACAGAGTCCAAAAGACTATTTAATACATCTGTGTCTCTCTTGCTAGGAAGAAACTTAGACTACCTGCTTTATTAACCTTGATCAGCTTCTTGTAACTTGTAATTAAATGCATTATAGAAATAAGACTCAAACCCACATATGTTTACTTTCGACCCCATGCATCACATAAACCTTCACATGAAGTACATCACATAAATCACACTACACCTGGCCAATGACAGTTTTATTAAACTGATTCTTTTTTGTCTATAAAAGAAGGATATTTGCCTATCTTAGCCACCCTCAATGTTTTTAGTAATCACTGAGTTCACCACACATAATCTTTTTTTAATATTCTGTATTCCTGATTGCAAAAATAACTGTGACTCAGTTATACTTTGAACCTAATTTCAGTGCTGTTAATTAAAACATACCTGTATACATCTCAAAAATATCAATCATGACACTATCACAGAGAGCATGGTTTTGAAAAATAACTTAAAATATAATTGATAATTAACAAAGGACATAGAGAAGGTTTGAACCAAACATATGTGGCTAAAAGCTGGCCCAGAGTCATCGTAAATGGATTTTATCCAAAAAAGGATGCCAAAAGACCATAGGATCCCAACAGAGAGAGTCTGTGAAAAGATGGCCTGCTGATATGTAAATCACAGTGAAGTGCAGTTGAGAGATGCCTACTTGAACGGAGAGAGGAATAAATGGTCTGAAGAACCCTACAAGGAAATGAAACACCCTGAAAGGGAGAAAGACCAAGAGTCAGCTCTGACACCTGCCAAACCAGAGAGCAATCCATGATGGCCGCTCACCAAAGTACAAGCATACAGGAGTTTTCCTAAGCACTCACATCTCCTCTCTCCACCATCTAAAAATCCGGTTTGGTCAGAAACAGTGCTAATTAGCATTTGAGAAGGGGAAGAAGACAAGTTGGGAAAATAGAGGAGTAGCTACCCAAGTCATACTGTATACTACAGGGCTGCCTTCTGTTGCATGGCTGATTAGGTGAGTGCAGAAACTTTAATTCTGAATGAAGTTTGGAATCTTTTATTATTACTCTAGCTGTACTTAACCAATCTCTAAGCTGAAAATGATTAAAGTATCAGGTGGATTTTTTTTTTTTTTTAGTTAAGAGAGCTGTGGGGAACCAACCAAAATTTTATCCAGGGGAGGGAGAAGAATTACATTATAGATCATACTTCCAGGAACATTTTGAGAGAAAACAAAATTACTTAATTATCTTATAATTTAAAAATTCTTGCTTGGTTTTCTCTTAATTGTATTTTTATATATTCTTTCTTCCTGTATGCTTTATAGCTTTAACTATAAGCAAATATGTATAAAGTCTTCATATGCAAGATTTTACATGTTTTCCTTTATACTTGGAGAAAATGGTATTTTATCTGAACCTTAACATGTCATGTGATATATCTGACACCCTATATCGTACTTAGGCGTAACTGTTTATAAAACACAAGTCATCCCAAATTAACAGGATCAAGATTAAATTTGAAAAGATATATTCAATAAAATGTGTAAGATGAGACAGAATTAATTCTAATCAAATTCACAGAGGACTTGAAATGAGATGTAAATCTGTAATATGTATTACATTAGATATGAATTAGTATTAGATTTGCATTTAGAAAAATGTACTCTGTTCAGTTCTGAGTATCACTTAGACAGAATATTAGGACAGATATCCTATCTTGACTGTCTTCTCCACCAGCCACTGCCTAAATGCCACTGAAAAGTCTGTCCATCTTGATTATCAACATTAAAGATACTAAAGAAGAATGCAGCGAATGTAAGATTTACATTTTAGTAGGAGATAGGATATAATTAAGAAATATTTTTATAAGTGTAGAAAAATGTTAAGAGGTAACAATTTTAATACTTTAAAATCATAATTATCAAATATTGAATTTTAGATATTAAAGCCAAAAAAAGATAAACAAATACAAACAGTTTAAATGTTCAGCATTTAGCTTAAAGAATCCATTTAGGACTTCATATTCTGCTGTCAGTATGTAGGCATTAAAATTGTTATATGAAACATATTGGTAATTAACTCAGAAAAATCGTTTGGATTTGGATTTGGACTTAGATGTTATTATTTAGATTTTAGATATTGTCCATAGGAGTTTGATACTGTTTATAACATGGACCCTGAAGCCACCATTTAAGTAAGGTATATATAAAAAGAATATTCCAGCAAAAACTATTAATGGCCTATAATGACCTTATTCTTATTAGTGTAATGTAGACAGTAAAGTACATAAAACATTATATTATTTCATTAAAACCATCAAATATAGCAAAAGTGAATAGTTATTGAAATTTAGTATTACTCTAAAAATTTATGCTGCTTAAAAATACTGTTGTGATAATACAACATTCTGAATTCAATAACTTTTAGACAATGTTAGTTTCCCACTTAAGAGCTATCCTCACTTTCTCCTTACTTTTGTTCAGATTGGCAATGTTCCCAGATGAAATATTCACCTTTTCAGAATCTATTGCATCCAAGGGTGGCAATGTAACAAAAGTGTAGGTGATAAGGTATAAATATCTTTCTGCTAGAGACTTCTGGGAATATTTTTGTTTTTATAATACAGACATTCTTTTTGTCCCTTTCTCTCTAGTCTACAGCACAGCTGAAGAGGGAGCAACCACCTTACCTTCATGTTGGACAAGCTTGAAGATAAGAACTTCCCTGTGTGGATGATGGAAAAAAATGATAGAAGGGGCCCAAATTCCCTTCACTAATACTTGTTGATATGTGAAGAAAAATAAAATGCTATTACAAAGTTAAGCTACAGAAATGGGCTTCTTTTTTCATGCAACAGAATACATCACAATTCAGATAATATCCATTAAAATTAGTAATAACATCCATTTTAAAGGATTAATCTGAGGGACCCAAAGATACATTACACAAGTAAATCTCAGGAAAAAATAGATTTTTTAAAAATTCAGTGTGATTTTGAACTTGATCTTTCACAATCTTTTAGTCATCAAACTATTAAATACATTTGACCTTTCAAATAATTTTGTGAATAAAGCCAATGAATCCTGTTACTTTCTCAGTGTGAGTATGATTGTGTGGGTGTGTGTTGGGGGGGCAGACAGATCATCACCTGTACTTCTACCAAGTGGCTATAAATTGTAAATTCCTTGGATTTTATTAATTTGCAAGAGCAATCCACGGCACTCAGTAGACTAGTTAACTTACTAGGTTACCATGAAAAAGATGCTGAAGGCAAGAGATGGGGAAAGGGTACAGAGCTTCCATCCCCTCTCTGAGTATACCATTCTACCTGCACCTCCAGGCATTCACCAACCTGGAGTTCCCAGTAAAACAACATGAATTTAATGGGACTGGAGTGGGGTTATATTGAGAAAGTTGGTGGGCAGAGAGGAAGGAGGAAGGAACCTGGGTGGAATTTTCTAGAAGTATATTTCATAAATGATCTCATCACACACACACACAAAATTTTAATTAAAAACATAGTAAGTGTATGAGAGGATTTTTTCTTGTTGTTCAGTTGAAAAGTTGTGCCTGATTCTTCGTGACCCCATGGACTTCAACATCCCAGGAATCTTTGGCCTTTACTCTCTCCTGGAGTTTGCTCAAATTCATTCCATTGAGTTGAGGATGCCATCTGACCATCTCATCCTATGTCACACCCTTCTCCTTTTGCCTTCAATCTTCCCTAGCATCAGAGCCTTTTCCAATAAGTCTGCTGTTCAGTGGCCAAATTATTAGAGCTTCAGCTTCAGCATTAGTCCTTCCAGTGAACATTCAGTGTTGATTTCCCTTAGGATTGACTCGTTTGATCTCCTTACAGTGTAAGGGACTCTCAAGAGTCTTCTCTAGCACCATGATTCAAAAGCATCAATTCTTCAACATTCAGACTTCTTTATGGTCCAACTCTCACATCTGTACATGATTACTGAAAAATCCATAGCTTTGACTATATGGACCTTTCTTGCAAAGTGATGCTTCTGCTTTTGAATAATCTGTCTAGGTTTGTCATAGCTTTCCTTCCAAGGAGCCATCATCTTTACATGGCTGCAGTCACTGTCCACAGTGATTTTGGAGCCCAAGAAAATAAAATCTGTCACTGTTTCCACTTTTACTCATCTGTTTGCCATGAAATGATGGGACTGGTTGCCATGGTCTTAGTTTTTTTAATGTTAAGTTTTAAGCCACTCTGCTATTTTCACCCTTGTCAAGAGACTGTTTAGTTCCTCTCCACTTCCTACCATTAGAGTGGTATCATCTGCATATCTGAGGTTGTTGATATTTCTCCTGGCAATTTTGATTCCAGCTTGTGATTCATCCAGCTTGGCATTTCACATGATGTACTCTGCATATAAGTTAAATAAGCAGGGTGACAATATGAAAGGCTAGATATGTTAATTAGCTTGATGGTTCTGACTATTTTACAATGTATATGATATCAAAACATCAATGTATTTGTATAACTTAAATACATACAATTTTTATTTTTAAATTATACCCCAATAAAGTGACTCAGTGGTAAAGAATCCACTTGCCAATGTAGGAGACTCAGGAGATTGAGGTTCAATTTCTGGGTTGGAAGTTGGAAGATGGTTGGAAGATCATCTGGGATGATCTCCTGGAAGAGAAAATGGTAATCCTCTCCAGTATTCTTGCCTGGCAAATCCCATGGACAGAGGAGCTTGGGAGGCTACAGTCCACCGGGTTGTAAAAAGCCAGACAGGATTTAGTGATTGAGCATGCATGCAAAATGGGAGGTTGGGTGGGTGGGGAATGGCGCATGGAAACTTGCCATGTGGTGTAGACATGCCAAGTGGTGTAGACTTGCCATGTAGACTTGCCATGTGGTGTAGAAACTTGCCAAGTAAGTGTAGACAAGGACAGTGCTTGTGAGCAGGGAAGAATGGCATTTCCTTATACTACTTCAAGAGAAGAAATAATAAATAAATAAACACAGCCCAAATAATCCAGGAATAAGTTCTCATCCTGGAAGACAGAGATCCAAGCAGTAGGATAACATTCCAGCTTGCTACAAGTTTGCTAAAAGCCAAGAATCATTTTGAAAACTAAGTATGTTTATTTGCCTTTCTCTTTAAGAATACAAGGAGGCTTGTCTCAGCACTCAAGTGGGCAGTGAGAGGCAGCTATAGGACTCACTGTTCCCTTTTACTAGGCTAAATCAGCCCAATTAAATAGGATTGAGCAATCGTTGAGGATGAGCACATAGAACACAAGAACACAAACACCACCTTCCCTAAATAAAGTAAACAGATGCAAACAAATTGACTTATGAAAGAAATTCTTTAGCATACAAGAAAGGGAGAATTACTCTAAAACACCCCTTGAAATGATTTTACTCTAACAAGCAGAATAATTTATTTTAAAAATATCTAGAACTGAAGCACAGGCTACTTCAAAATATTTAGCAACACAGATGTCTTGATAAACTTCATGCGGTGTTAAGGATGAAGAAACTGTCTTATTAAAACCCAGGTCCCAAAATATTTAGGTTACCTAGAAACCATTAAAAACTATAAGAAACCTAAAACAAATTCCAAGCAAACTTTAAAATTAAACCTTTGCAGCATAAAATACTAAAAGATAATTGAGACATGTTCATAAAGCTTATTTGTTTTTTTCTCTTTCTGCAAGGTGATAGGCCTGGGAGCAGACTTAGTTATTTTTACTTTCTGATATTCAGGTGTTCACAAATTCTGATACTAACACTACAATCTCTGAAAAGTTCGCCCAAACACTTCTCAGGGGCAGGGGACAAAATTAAAATTGAGAAGTAGAAAATAGAAATGTTCTTATGGTGAGTAGTCTTATAAATGAATAGATGTTTTGGATAAATATTCTTATGGTGAGCATTGTTATGAGTGAATCCAATTAATTTGTTTATACATGTTAATAAGACACAATATAATAAATGTCACTTGAAAAATAAGATATATAATTGGAAACGGTAATTAAACCATAATAATCTATACCTCTATCCTATAATCTATACCACATATTAAATTAACAAAGATCTATAAATGTAGGGATGGGTCAGTGGAAGCACATTAGATTTCATGTCTTCTGTAAGAGAGGGGTCAAATGTTTCATTCCTTTGTTAAATTTGAAGCTAAAAGAGTTTTATAATAAGATCTTTATTAAAGAATACAAAGTAATAACAGAAAAATTTTTAAATGCTCCATTCTTTTAATATTACTACTGAATAAAATAGAAAACAAGGTATAGTGTGCATTTTAAATGACTAAACACAGTATGACAGTAAAATAGCACCAACTACACAAATCAATACGTTAACCTGGATTCAGTTATTACAGTAAGGATAAATTAGATATCAACAGGCAAAGTGCATCAGGCTAATTACAAATAAGTTCAATCATGTACTCCTTCCAGATATTAAAAAATTAAAAATGTTTGCATATGTAAGTACTATGTCATATCTTTTGGTTTCGTCTGTCTCCAGATATTTGGGCACTTTTTCAAACCAACTGCTCTCTTGAATAGACACTAACCAACTTCTTGTAGGAGTAACCTACGATACCTTGTCTCATGCCCATGCCATGTACTTCTTGCCTCCTGTCTCAGACTTTTATGTTGGTGCTGAGGTCTTAGCTGTAATAGTCTTCTTGGCCACCTTCATGAACAAGTTATGTGTGCAAAGGAGTTAACTGTCCATGGAGCATAACTTTGGTCAGTGGGAGGCAAGAGAGAATAGTAAATTTTTTTACCTTTTCTTTGCTGGATAAAAGGCCTAATATTCTCTCATTTTTGTAGCCTCTTGAAGGACAGTGCCACATGGATGGGCAAGCAATCATACTAAGCAATAGCCAGTATCTGCTTTCCCCATTCCCTCACTCTCTATTTCCTCACTCCTATACCCTGGGAATGCATTATCTAAAAGATAGTTATATAAATGTCTCAGATTTAGGCTTTGTCTTCTGGAAACCTCAAGGCAAGACCACTGGTAATAAGAAAATTCTTAGAAAGTAAACTATAATTGTGGGATTTTAGAACTGAATTACTTTCCTATCCAAGAACAATGAGTATTTCAGTTCTAATAGTGATAGGTGACTGAAAATTTCTGATTGGCGATAGCACCATGTTAACTAAGGCTTCCACAATTTTTGCTTTGGAATAAAGTGCAGATGAAAGGAAAGACACTGGAATGTGTGATGGTTATGCTGTTTTAAAATACAGGGTCAACAATAATAATGATTGTGTGGGCTGGCTTCTCTTTAATAGCATTAAAAATTGACTAGAACAAATATGATGAAAAATCTGGCACTCTCTATATGGTATTGCAAAAGGGGTCAGAAGACTCAGGCAGTTGAGAGTGTTAGAATAGATAATCCGTTTAAGACCTGAGCATCCATAACCTGAGTAAGATCCCTGGGTGGACCCAGAAGACACTCCATAAGGAATATACTGCTGAGTGGACACCAGTATCTGTAAGAAGCATGGGTGGTGGTGGTTGCACTCTGCAGGCTATGGTTGGTAGTGTCGGTTGTTGCTATTGAACTGGGTTCTTTAATAAGAGTGAAAATCAGGCCAGGGAATAGCATTCAATTATTAGAGGCAAGGAAGATGTAATTATCAGACTTGCCATCAAGTTTTCTTGACCTTTAGGGATCTGTGGTGATAGCTAGTAGAACACAGCATTCTTAGACATGAGATAGGATATGTGCTTCCAAAGCAAGCACTAGACATGAGATAGATGTGTAGATGCCTGTGAGAAAGGGAGAAAAAGAAAAAAACAATGAGAAGCAGAAAGTTGACATCAGCTGCTAAAATGGGAAATTGTTCCTCACCCAATATCCAGATCTAAGTCAGATCTCAAATCCAGAACCCATTGATTGATGCTCAAGATCTTCTTGAGAAAGAAGCCTACAATGCCACATTAATTTATACAATAATCATTCCCTTGATTATTCTCTTAAAGTGACCTGGAACCATTTCCAGGGTAATTGAACATTGAGGAATGAAGGTAATCCAGTCATTTCTAGGACTGTTGGATGTAAGATCTAAGCTGACACTCATACTATGGGATCTGAAACAGCATCATGGTTTTCTGATTAAATAGGAGCTTATGGAGGCCAGGTGGAGTTTTGCTCAAATTCATTTCAGTGTATCCAGCTATGTTTGAATATATGTGTTGTTCAGTCGTGTCTGACTCTTTGCAACCCTATGCACTGTAGCCCACCAGGCTCTTCTGTCCATGGAATACTTCAGGCAAGAACTGGCATGGGTAGTACTTGATTCCCTTCTCCAGGGGATCTTCTCAACACAGGGATCGAACCCAGGTCTCCAGCATTGCAGGCAGGTTCCTTATCATCTTAGCCACCAGGAAAGCCCATATAATCTTTGGTTATTTCCTTGGTCCCATGTGCATAACTGAGAGAGAACTACTCGACAGCTAGCACAATCTATTCATTATGGCCTATAAATAGGAGTAATCAGGGCATCCAGAGCCAAGTGGAAACCCCAGAAATCACACTCCCATCCTGAAGTAAATTATAAATCAGAAGCAATACTGTATTATTGGAAGAACTGCTGATATTAATATTGCTATCAAAGACTTAAAGGATATAGGGGTTATGGTACTCAAAGTGTTTCCATTCAATTCACCTATAAATACCCTGAAAAAATGAAATGGTTCTTGACAGGTGTATATTTTAACTATATATATATATATTCATGTGGCAGCCCCATTTACAACTACTGTACTATACCATCTGCCACAGAAGCTGCTATTGAGACCACCACTTGGTTAAATGACAGTAGATTAATACAGGCTTTGGCACTTGTTTTGAGACTAACAATCTTGCAAATAAATATGTATTTTCCAATTCCCTTCATTAATGAGGATCAAATTTGTTTTTTATTCACATGGTAAGAACAGGAGTTCATACTTACTCTTGCCCAGGAATATGCTAACTGTCCTCCTTTCTGTCGCAGTAGACAATTCAGGTATCTTGATCACCTTGACATAACGCTAGACTAGTACATGAATGACACCATGACAATAGGGTTTGGTGAGCAGGAATTAGAGAGTACACTAGATATTCTAGTAAGATATCTGTGTCAGAGTGAGACTGAAGTATCATGAAGATTCAAGGGACCGCCACTGTTTTTGAGATCCAGTGGTCTGTGACATGCCACATTATTCCTTCTAAGACTAAGGACAAGACAAGTTTTTGCACTTTTCATCTGACACCGCTGATGGAAGCGCAGTGTTTGAGAGGTATCTTCTGCTTTTGGAGGTAACATACATTGAATTTGAGAATATCACTCTGACCCATGTATTTGGTATTTTGAAAGCTGATCATTTTGAATGAGGCCTAGAGGAAGATAGGATTCTGCAAAAGATCCAACTTGAGGTCTCTTGCCATTTGGGCCATATGATTCAACAGATCGGACAGAAATGATATATCTATAAAGAAAGAGCTTGCTGTGTAAAATCTCGGTATGTTTCCAAGATTTGGAGAAAGATTATGCCTTCCCTGTCAGAACACTAGTCTTAATTTTAGCAAACATTTCTTCCACAATGATGGATCCTACTAGAAACTGATAGCCTGAACATGGGTTGCTAAGTGACCATGACATTGAGGCTTCCTTTCTTGAGCTGAATATTATCAGGTCCATCACATAAGGTTGGGTAGGTGCAGAAACAGCATTTGAATTTTAGCCTGAGCACATCCAGAACGTACTGGTAAATCACACTAAAAAGCTTTGGACTTCCATTTCTCTAATCTCTGCTCTCCCCTAAAACAAGAATAGGTAGTTGTTTTATATGTTTTGTTAAATTTAAAAGATATCAGTGTTACAAATCTTATTTTACACAATTTTATAGTTAATATCATAGATTTATAAAATCTATTTTTTTCTTTTATAAATAATTTTTGTTTCTTTTTACTAATGTACATCTTTCTATTAGAACATATTGTCATATAGTATCTATTTTTTGAGCATTCAACAACTGTGCTGTGATGTGCTTAGTAGCTCAGTCATATCTAACTCTTTGTGAACCCATAGACTATAGCCTGCCAGGCTCCTCTGACCATGGGAATTCTCCAGGGAAGAATACTGCAGTGGATTGACATGCCCTCTTCCAAGGAATCTTCCCAACCCAGGAATTGAACCAGGGTTTCCTGCATTGCAGGCAGATTCTTTACCAGTTGAGCTACCAGGGAAGCCCCATTCAATGGCTAAGTTACAGCAGTTCTTTACAACAAACAGTGCTGCAGTCAAAATCTCTAATAAATGCCTCATCTTTTTTTTTTTTTTTCCATTATTGGTGAGATTGGGGTAACTATATATTGAATCATTCAAGTTTTTACTTCTGTTATTTTTTTCTCCCTTGGTTATTTTGTACTGGGTTCTATGGAAGTGACTAGATATTTTATATCTTAATTCTTATTATTTATTCATTGTAAATATTGAACCCCAAGCTGTCACTGTAATCTAAGTCCTATAAATGTAATGAAATCCATGATAGACCACTCACATCCTTGTTTAGGGCCAGAAGGCTTATTCCCTCATTAACAAAAAATGATTCTTGCAGGCAGCCCATAATAACCATCCCTCATTAGGAACTGCTTTGAGTAGAGATATTTGTCTCACCCAATTTCACACATCCTTACCAGGGCAGCTTGCATCCAATGACTGGTGAATGCAGGGATGTTTGGGCCCAGCCTCTTTCCAGCTTCAGAGAAGAAGCCTTCATTGCTATTGCAACACAGCACTACTTCTCCCTCTAACTCATGTCTGTTTTCTTCCCTTCCCTCCCTATCATAGGTGTTGACCTCAAGAACACACAAACCTGTTCAGTAATCTCTTTCTTATGGACTGGTTCCCAGGGACACAACCTGTGTGAATGAGTTATTAATGGAAATTCTTACTTATATTGCTCAATTTTCATATTAGTCAAAAGTCAAATTATGTTTTCTCTTGTGATTTGGGCTTTTATATCTTGCTTCAGTAAACATAGTCTATGGTGAGCTTGGTTGTTTTACTTTCATACTTAGGCCTTTTATTCATTTGAGATTCTTTTGTTTATATTTATTTTGTAACATGTGCTGGAGGCCCACTTTTATTTAGTAGTAAATCAAGTTTCTGGTCTTTTACAAACATGGCTACCACCTCTCCAAAGTTATATACCATGTCTTCTATCATCTAACAAGTAATCTCTTTAAATCCTTATTTTTTTCTATTCCTTCAGTCAATTAGTCTGTTCCTGTACCAGCTCCATACTGATGAATTTTATCTTGTGCCACATTCTGTCTTAACACCCAGCAGTAGGGATTTCTTTCTTTATATTTTTTAAAAATGATTTAGCAATTCCTGAAAATTTGTCTTTCAGTATAAATTTTGCAACAAATTTTCCAAGTTTTTCTCAAAATTTAGCAGTGGTGAAATGAATAAGTAAAATGAATAACAGTGAATTTACAGATTAATTTCAGGACAATCAAAGTATTTGAAACTTTATTCATTATGTTCTTGGGTATATTATATTATTCCATTTATTCAGATCAAATTTGATATCTTTTAAGAGAATTTTCTAAATCTCCATAAACTTCTCTCAGACAACCATTGCTAGATTATTTCTAGGCAATTCACATATGGCATGTTTTTGATCTTCTGGTCACTTATTGCCAGTGAAGAAGTCTTAAATATACTTGAAGAACAATTTACTGAGCTTAAAGATAAGGTTAAAGAACTCTTTCAGAAGGCATTGGTAGGGGATAAAATGATGGAATTAATGAAAAAAAAAAGTCTAAAGATTTGAAGACTAATAATAGAAATGTCAATACCCACCAAGAAGGAGAATCAGTATTTGAGGGAAAAAATGTTGATAATTTGTTAAAGTTAACACAAAATATAAGACTTCAGTTTAAAAGGGCACATTTCAAAAAACAGAATAGGAGAGAGAGTGGAAAAGAGTTCCTCATTTAAATATGTTATGGTGATATTTAAGATTACTCAAAACAGGCAGTCCAAGAAACTCTCAAGCGTCTTCTCCAGAGGAGAGAACAAGATGGCAGAGGAGTAGGTGGACATGGAGTACATCTCTCTGTACGTATACATCAGGAATACACCTTCAGACACAGAAGTGCATGCAGAACACCAGATGAGAAGGAACATGAGTACCTGACCAGCAGAAAAGAATATCTAGCCCCATGCAAAACTTGGTAGGATGAAGGAACTAGTGGGAAAAACAGTGTTAGTAGGACTGGACCTGCCCTTGGCAGGTGGGGGAACTGAAGCAGGGGTCCGATCCCCACATTGGGGCAATTGTCTGAGTCAGAAGAGAAACATTTAAGGCTGAGAGTGAAACAGTTAATCTGTGGCAGCCTAAATGGCATGAGAATCAGTCCTTGCCGCAGTCATACATACCCTGGACAGAAATGTAGATCCCTTGGAAGGTGCAGTGTTTGGGAGCTGGAGTTTTGGGATTGTGGAGTAATCCCAGGGTGAGGGCTGCTGTTGACTGCAGAAAGACGGATCGAGGGGATGTGAAGGAGAAGATTGTGGTGGGAAATGCTGTGGAGGAAAGCTGGGCAGCCATGGAAGCAAGGTGATACTGCTGAGTCACGTGTAGGGTGGAGCCATCACCATAGCCTCTCTCCCCCTACAGGCCAGCATTGGCAGCTGAACAATAGTGAGGCTGGCCCCTCAAATGCCTGACGCACTGAACTGTAGAGTAGGACCCTACCCAGGGAGCTCCTTTAAGTGACTGACGCACCAAACTACAGGGTAGGACCCCATCAGGGTGCCCCTTTAAGTGCCTGATGTGCCAATCTACAGAGTAGAACCCCCAGCCAGGGGGGCCCCTCTATGTGTCTGATGTGCCAAACAACAGAGATGGACCCCAGGCAAGGGAGCCCTCTAAGTGCCTGAATGGTGCCTCTGCAGAGCTGTGGAGAAAGACTTGCCAAAAGAGGCCTTCTGATTACCAGCTACGAGAGGCTAGAAAAAAACTCTGATAAGTCTATAACTCCTGCAGCAGAGGCAGTCCTTGTCCCTGCACACTTGGTGCTGCCAGGATCCCCTCAAGCCAAGCATCTGTCCCACCTTCACACTCAATTCTCACTGAGGCAGAGCTGTCACAGGCAAAAAAGTCTTGTGTCTGCGTGCAGAGTTGTTTTGGTAGTGTCCGGCTCTTTGTGACCCTATAGACTGTGGACTGCCAGGCTTCTCTGTCAGGTAGAGGGGTTTTCCAGGCAAGAACCCTGGAGGGTGTTGGCCAATATTGGTTGCCATACACTTCTAGAGCACTATATTTACTACTGCCAAAGCCACCAACTTCCCTGAATACCTGGTGCTGCCAGAATCCCTGCAACCCATTAGCTGCACCACCTCCACACCTGGCCCTCACAGGGGCAAATCCCAGTCCTCCAGGGAAACCTCAGGAGTAAACCCCAATGGACGACCCACATGCAGAAATGGAAATAAAACCACAGTTGAAACCCAGGTGCAGTGTGACTAAGGAAGAAGACCCAAAACCTTCCCACCAACTGTACAATCTGCAGATTAAATCCACATGATCAACTTGGCAGACTCTGTGTCTATGGAATATATAAAAGGTCATTGAGAGCTCCCACAAAAGAAAACTCACTAGTTCTGATAGCTATGGACATTGGAGGCAAGAACAAAGAGTAGGACCAGATTAGAATCTGAGCTGCCCCCACAGCAGGTCCAGAGATAAGCACAGTATTGGAGGGCATCCTAAGGAGGTGAGGTGGACTGTGACTGCCAGCGAGGGAAAGGACTCTGACAGCAGTGACTCAAGAAAAATTATTATTCTTATGTTTTGACTTGTTCTGTAGATTCTTCTGAATTTTTTTTCTTTTTTTACCCACTCTGTTGTAGTTGTTGATTTTAGTGGCATTCTGAAATCTAATTAAGCGTCTGAGCTTTTTTTTTCCTCAATCACATTTTTTTATTGTTTTTATAAATCTCTGCCTCTACTTTGAGCTTTTGCAGTTCTGTGAAGTTTTCCTTTTTTTTTTTTAATTTTAATTTTTAAACCTATTATTTTTTCTACATTTATTTCTTTGTTTTCTTACTGTTCTTTTTCCATTGCTGTTAATTTTTAATGCATATAAATCTTCCTTACTACCTCTATTTAACTTTGCATACCTATTTGTTCTTTCTTTCTTTCCTTTCAATAAATTTGTTAGCTTTATTCTCATTGCTTTATTCCCCACTTGGCACCTTGCTTTAGTTTTGTTTTCCAGTTTTTACTTTAGTTAGTTTTGTTCTGGTAGATATACTTTTTGTCCACCGGGTCAAACTATTGTACTTTATTTTTGTTAGATTGCTTTCATTATGCTTATGAGTGTAAATGTATAGTGTGTATTCAGTCACAATTTTTATAGTTTGTTATAAACTTCTGCATCAACATTTGGCTTTTGCAGTTCTCTGGAGTTTTCCTTTCCTTTTCTTTTTTTTCTTTTTTCTTCCAGGTTTTTCTTTCCTCTTTTTTATAATTTTAACTTTTAATGTTTTAAACCTATTATATTTTTTCTACATGCATTCCTTTGCTTGCCTTTCCTACTTCTTTTCCCCTTGCAGTTAATCTTTCATGTATATAAATCTTCTTCATCTACCTCTATTTGACTTTGCATATCTATTCTTTTTTTCTTTTCTTTCTTTCCTCTCCTCTCAACATATTTGTTAGTTCTCTTTTCATTGCTTTATTTCCCACTTGGCACCTTGCTTTAATTTTGTTTTCCAATTTGTGGTTTAGTTAGTTTTGTTCTTAACATGTAAATATGATTTTTTATTTCATTTGTTAGCCAGGTCAATCTATTGTACTTTGTTTTTATTGGAATGTTTTGACTTTGCTCATGGGTGTATATGTATATGTGTATATTCCATTACTTTAATTATTATTTGCCTGATTTTGTAACTGCAGCTTGTCTGGGATTCATCTTTGGTTTATTGTTTTTGGATATTTGTTTTAATTTTACTTAATGCCATGAAAAACCACTTGTGAAATCATTGTTTTTGACAAGAGATCAAACCCTGAGCTTTTTGGAGTGGGAGCACTGACTTCAAGACCTTAGATTACCAGAGAACTAACCCTAGGGAGTATGAAATAGTGAGAACTCACACAAAGGAAACCGCTTGAATACAAGACCTGGCATCACCCAACCACCAGTTGCACCCTATGCAGGACACCTCATCTAAACAAGAAACAAAACAAAAATAAAAACTCAATCATGAGCAGACGGGATTACAACCTTACTCAGCCATGCCCATCAGAGGAAAAGAAAACAAAAACTCAGCACAAATCTCACCCTATTCAAAGCTTACACAAACCACTGGACCAACTTTAGGAGGGCAGAAACCAGGAGGAGGAAAGAATTCACCTTGAAGCCTGGGAAAAGAAAACAAACACAATAAGATTAAAAATAATAATAATAATAATGAAAAGGCAGAGAAACACTACACAAATGAAGGAACAAACTAGAAACACAGGAGTCCAAATGAATGAAGAGTAAACAGGCAAACTACCTAAAAAAGAATTCAGATTAATGATAGTAAAGATGATCAAAATCCTTGAAAACGAAATGGGGAAAATACAAGAATCAATTAAAAAAGACCTAAAAGAATTAAAGAATAAACATACGGAGACAAACCACACAATTACTGAAATTAAAAATACTCTAGAAGGATTCAATAGCAGAATATCTGAAGCAGAAGAAAGAATCAGTGTGCTAGAAGATAAAATGATAGAAATAACTTCTGAAGAGCAGAGTAAACTAAAAAGAATGAAAAGAATTGAGGATTGTCTCAGAGACCTCTGGGACAATATCAAATGCACCAACATTTGAATTATATGGGTCCCAAAAGAAGAGAAAAAGAAAGAGTATGAGAAAATTTTTGAAGAGATTATAGTTGAAAATTTCCCCAACATGGAAATGGAAATAGTAAATCAAGTTCAAGAGGCACAAAGAGCCCCAAACAGGATAAACCCAAGGAGAAACATGCCAAAAACATACTAATCAAACTAACAAAGACTAACACAAATAAAGAATATTAAAAACAGCAAGAGAAAAGCAACACATAACATACAAGGGAAACCCCTTTTGCTTAACAGCTGATCTTTCAGCAGAAACTCTACAGGCCAGAGGGAATAGCAGGATATACTTAAAGTACTGAAAGGGAAAAATCTACAACCAAGATTACTGTACCTGGCAAGGATTTTATCCAAAATTGATGGAGAAATAAAAAGCTTTTCAGACAAGAAAAAGTTAACAGAATTCAGTACCACCAAACCAATTTTACAACAAATGTTAAAGGGACTTATATACCCAAGAAATACAAGAGAAGAAAACAGATCTACAAAATCAAGCCCAAACAATTAAGAAAATGAAAATAGGAACATTTATATCAATAATTACTTTAAATGTAAAGGGATTAAATGCTCCAACCCAAAGACATGGACTGGCTGAATGGATACAAAAACAAGACCCATATATATGCTGTCTACAAGAAACCCACGTCAGACCTCAAGACACACATAGACTGAAAGTGAGAGGATAGAAAAATATATTCCATGCAAATGGGATGCAAAAGAAAGCTGGAGTAGCAATCCTCATAAAAGACAAAATAGACCTTAAAAATAAAGAAGATTACAAGAGATAAGCAAGGACACTAGATAATGATCAAGGGATCAATCCAAGAGGAAGACATAACAATTGTAAATATCTATGCACCCAACATAGGAGCATCTCAATACATAAGACAAACACTACAGACATAAAAGGTGAAATTGACAGTAACACAATAATAGTAGGAGTCCTTACCACCCCACTCACACCAATGGACAGATCATCAAAACAGAAAATTAATAAGGAAACACAAGTTTAAATGGGACATTAGATGAAATGGATCTCATTGATAACTTCAGGACATTCCATCCAAATAGAGAAGAATACACCTTCTTCTCAAGTGCACATGGAACATTCTCTAGGATAGACCACATCTTGGGTCACAAATCAAACCTCAGTAAATTTAAGAAAATTGAAATTATATCAAGCATCTTCTCTGACCAAAATGCTATGAGACTAGATATCAATTACAAGAAAAAAAAAAAAAAACCACAAACACATGTAGATTAAACAACACATTTCTAAATAACCAACAGGTTATTGAAGAAATCAAATGGGGAGTAAAAAAATCTCTAGAAACAAATGACAATGAAAACACAACAACTCAAAACCTATGAGATGCAAGAAAAGCAGTTCTAAGAGGGAAGTTTATAGCAATACAATCCTACCTCAAGAGACAAGAAAAGCATCAAATATACAACCTAACTTTACACCTAAAACAACTGGAAAAAGAAGAACCAAAAAACCCCTCAAAATTAGTAGAAGGAAAGAAATCATAACGATCTGAGCAGAAATAAATGAAAAATAAATGAAACAAACAGTAGTAAAGATTAATAAATCTAAAAGCTGGTTCTTTGAGAAGATAAACAAAATTGACAAGCCTTTAGCCAGACTCATAGAGAAAAAAAGGGAGAAGAATCAAATCAACATAATTTGAAATGAAAAAGGAGAGGTTACAACAGACAATGCAGAAATACAGAAGATTATGAGACTATTATGAACAACTGTATGCCAATAAGATGGTTAACCTGGAAGAAATGGACAGATTCTTAGAAAAGTTCAATCTTCCAACACTGAACCAGGAAGAAATAGAAATTATCAGCAACCAAATTACAAGCACTGAAATTGAAGCTGTGATCAAAAATCTCCCACAAAACAAAAGCCTAGGACCAGATGACTTCATAGGAGAATTGTATCAAACATTTAGAGAAGAGCTAATGCCTATCCTTCTAAAACTCTTTCAAAAAACTGCAGAGGAAGGAACACTTCCAAACTCATTCTACAAGGCTGGCATCACCCTAATACCAAAACCAGACAAAGACAACATGAAAAAAGAAAACTCCAGGCTAATATCACTGATAAACATAGGTGCAAAAATCCTCAACAAACTTTTAGTAAACAGAATTCAGCAGCACAAGAAAATGCTCATACACTGTGATCAAGTTGGGTTTATTTCAGGGATGCAAGGATTCTTCAATATATGCAAATCAATCAATGTGATACACCATATTAACAAGTTAAAAGATAAAAACCATATGATCTTCTCAATAGATGCAGAAAAATCCTTTGACCAAATCAGCACCCATTTAAGATTAAAACTCTTCAAAAAATGGGCATAGAAGGAACCTACCTCAACATAGTAAAGGCCATATATGATAAGCCTACAGCAAACATTATTCTCAATGGTGAGAAACTGAAAGCATTCCCCCTGAGATCAGGAACAAAACAAGGGTGCCACTTTCACTGCTATTATTCAACATAGTTCTGGAAGTCCTAGCTACAGCCATCAGAGAAGAAAAAGAAATAAAAGGAATCCAGATCAGAAAAAAGAAGTAAAGTTATGTTTGCAGATGACATGGTACTGTACATAGAAAATCCTAAAGGTAGTATCACAAAATTACTAGAGCTAATCGGTGAACTTAGCAAAGTTGCAGGATACAAAATCAATACACAGAAATAACGTGCATTTCTATATACTAACAAAGAAAAATCAGAAAGAGAAATTAAGGAATCAATCCCATTCACCATTGCAATTAAAGGAATTAAATATCTAGGAATAAACTTACCTAAAGAGACAAAAGAACTGTACACAGAAAATTATAAGACACTGATGAAAGAAATCAAAGATGACATAAACAAATGAAGACATATTCCATGTTCCTGAGTAGGAAGAATCAATATTGTGAAAATGATTATAATACCAAATGCAAGCTACAGATTCTATGTGATCAATCCCTATCTAGTTACCAATGGCATTTTTCACACAACTAGAATAAAAAAAACTTCACAATTCATAGGGAAACACAAGAGACCCTGAATAGCCAAAGCAGTCTTGAGATAGAAGAATGGAGCTGGAGGAATCAACCTTCCTGACTTCAGGTTATACTACAAAGCTACAGTCACCAAAACAGTGTGGTACTGACACAAAAACAGAAATATAGACCAACGGAACAAGATAGAAAGCCCAGAAATAAACCCACACATCTATGGGTATGTTATTTTGACAAAGGAGGCAAAAATATACAGTGGGAAAAAGACAGCCTCTTCAATAAATTGTGCTGGGAAAACTGGATAGCTAAATGTAAACAAATGATATTAGAACATTTCCAAACAGCATACACAAAAATAAACTCAAAATGGATTAAAGACCTAAATGTAAGACTGGAAACTATAAAACTCTTAGAGGAAAACATAGGCAGAACACTCAATGACATAAATCGAAGCAAGATCCTCTATGGCCCACCTCCTAGAGTAATGGAAATAAAAACAAAATTAAACAAATGGAACCTCATTAAATTTAGCATCTTTTGCACAGCAAGGGAAAGTGTGAAAGTGAAGTGGAGTCACTCAGTCCTATCCAACTCATTGCTCCTCCGTCCATGGGATTTTCCAGGCAAGAATAATGGAGTGGGTTGCCATTACCTTCTCCAGGGGATCTTCCTGACCAAAGGATCACACCCAGGTCTCCTGCATTGTAGGCAGACACGTTTACTGTCTGAGCCACAAGCAAGGTGAAAAGATAACCCTCAGAATGGGAGAAAATAATAGCAAATGAGACAACTGATAAAGGATTAATTTCCAAAATATATGAGCAGCTATACAACTCAATGCCAGAAAAACAAACAACCCAATCATAAAGTGGGAAAAAGACCTAAACAAACATTTCTCCAAAGAAGACACAGGTGGCTAACAAACACATGAAAAAACGCTCAACGTATCTCATTATTAGAGAAATGCAAATCAAAACCACAAGATATCACCTCACACTGGTCGGAATGGCCATCATCAAAAAGTCTACAAACAATAAATGCTGAAGAGTGTGGAGAAAAGGGAACACTCTTGCACTGTTGGTGGGAATGTAAATTGATGCAGTCACTATGGAAGACAGTATGGAGATTCCTTAAAAAACCATGAATAAAACCACCATATGACCCACCAACCCCACTGCTAGGCATATACCCCGAGGAAATCAAGACTGAAAAAGACACATGTATCGCATTGTCCGTTGCAGTTCATTTACCATAGCTAGAACATGGAAGCAACCTAGATGTCCATCGACAGATGAATGGATCAAGAAGTTGAGGTACATACACACAATGGAATGTTACTCAGCCATAAAAAGGAACACATTTGGGTCAGTTCTGATGAGGTGGATGAACCTAGAACCTATTGTACAGAGTGAAGTGAGTCAGAAGGAGAAAGATAAATATATTGTTGTAGCACATATATATGGAATCTCAAAAAATGGTACTGAAGAATTTATTTACAGGGTAATAATGGAGAAACAGACATAGAGAATAGACTTATGGACACGGGGAGAGGGGAGGAGAGGGTGAGATGTATGGAAAGAGTAACTTGGAAACCTACATTACCATATATAAAATATTTAACCAAGGGGAATTTGCTGTATGGCTCAGGAAACTCAAACCAGGGCTCTGTAGTAACCTAGAGGGCTGGGATGGGAAGGGAGATGGGAGGGAGTTTCAGAAGGGAGGGTTATACGTATCCCTATGGCTGATTCATCAGAGAAGGCAGTGGCACCCCACTCTAGTACTCTTGCCTGGAAAATCCCATGGACAGAGGAGCCTGGTAGGCTGCAGTCCATGGGATCGCGAAGAGTCGGACACGACTGAGCGACTTCACTTTCACTTTTCACTTTCATGCATTGGAGAAGGAAATGGCAACCCACTCCAGTGTTCTTGCCTGGAGAGTCCCAGGGATGGGGGAGCCTGGTGAGCTTCTGTATGTGATCGCACAGAGTCAGACACGACTGAAGCGACTTAGCAGCAGCAGCAGCATGGCTGATTCATATCGAGGTTTGACAGAAAACAACAAAATTCTGTAAAGCAATTATACTTCATTGAAAAAACTAATTAAAAAACAAAAGGAAACCAAAAAGATTATTCAGAACAAAGGAAAATTTATAATTTTTGGAGAGAACCAAGAACTTATCTTTCAGAACTAAAGCCCAATACTTTTTAGCCCTGCTAACAGCAGCACTGAATTTCAGAGAGTTTTCGAGGAAAAATATTTTAATCTGATATTGTATTCAGCTAAACTATTTCAGTGTAGAGCAAAAAAAGGACATTAATTATCAGAGAGTCTAGCAACATGAAGAATCTGTTTAAAACAGTTCTTCAAGATTTAACTTTTGAAAGGAAATAATCAATTCCAAAAGCAAGAAATTGCTATGGGATGGGAAAACCTGTAAGAACGATATAGAACTTATTGATGTATCAATAAATACTAATTTAATCATGTGTGTAAGCATAAAATCCAAAACTAAGATAATAGTAATGTTATGGAAGTTGTTGGGGAAAGAGAGGTGAAAAAAGGAATTGTTTTAACATTTTTTCCTGTTCAGTGGGGGTAAACAATATTTGTTCGTAAGGTTGTAGGCTGTTTTGGTGGCTCAGATCGTAAAGGATCTGTTTGCAATGTGGGAGACCTGAGTTCTATCCCTGGGTTGGGAAGATCTCTTGGAGGAGGGCATGGCAACTCACTCCAGTATTCTTGCCTGGAGAATCCCATGGACAGAGGAACCTGGCAGGTTACAGTCCATAGGGTCGCAAAGAGTCAGACACAACTGAGCAACTAAGCATAAGCACACAAGCACAAGTTTATAGATTCTGATAGGGAAACAGAGAAAATATTAATCTGTTTTATTCATCCCTGTTTAGAGCATTGCTAAAGATACAGTCAAACATGAAAAAATATTTGTTGAACAAATCTTACTAAATTAATAAGGATGATTAAAATGGTAAAAACAGAATGTGTACAGTTAATCCATAAGAAATGTATAACTGAAACCAAGGAAACAGGAAACAGAAAATAAATTGCAGTAGGTGGGAGGGGGACACAAACAATATGTCCCCACAAAAACTCAGTAATCAATACAAGTAAAACTTATCAGAAAACAGTGATACTCAGATTGTAGTAAAAATAAAAGCTAGCTATGTTGTCTAAAAGATGCTCATTTAAAACAGACACATATACAATAAGATGTAGAAAAATTGATTTATGTCAATCATAGAAAATATTTATCTGAAAAATATCAACTAGAAATTTTGATATCAGTAAAAGAAGAGGGTAGAGTGTGAACTATCATCAGAGAAGGTTGTTATATATTTTTGAAAAAAAAAGTGAAACAATAAATATTCTTCAGTATATATCTGGGAGTATGGCCTCAAATTATGTAAGCAATAACTAATATCTGATATGAAGAGACATACAAAACACATATTTTACAGAAATGTGATACATGGAGAACAATAAAGGTAGAGATAATGTCAAGGGCATGACTAATAATTTGATCTAACAGATATGTCTAGAACCTCTTATTAAATGAACATAGAATGCATATTATTTCCAGACACATTAAGCATTCATCAACGATGATGGTACACTGGGCCCCAAAAGCAGCTTCTAAAATTTTCAGTTAACAATGTACAACCTATATTCTATAACTCTTCTAAAATTTTCAGTTAACAATGTACAATCTATATTCTATAACTTCAATGCAATAAAACTAAAAATCAAGAAAATAATGTTTTGGGGAAAAATACCTATTTCTTAAAACTAATATATTACCAATTACCCTTCAGTTTAAAGCAAAAATGATACAGTAAACTTTGAAATTCTTACATTTAAATGATAATGAAAGAACTGAGAGTCAATATCATTTTCTTTTGAAATATAGCAAGAAATTTATCAATTTACAAACATAAGAAAAGATGAAAAACTAGGCCAGGAAAAGAGTAACAGAATAAACCAAAAAAGAGAGAAAGAGACAGAGAGTAGAACACATAGTAATAAGGGAGGATGAAGGAAACAAAAATGAAGCTGTGTGAAAACAGTAAGACACTCCTAGAGATATGAATTAAGTTATAAAATAGAGAAGATGCAAATAAAAATATGAAGAATGCAAATAAGTAAATACATAAATATAAGCAAAATTCTACAAAAATGTAATGAACAACAGTACATCAAAATTTTAAATCTCAGATGAAATTTGTATTTTCTGGGGAAAAAACTATCAAAACTCCCCTTGCCCGAGAGAAAAAACAAAACAGAACAGGGTGAGATGCTTTTATATGTGAGTTGTGTAAGGAATATGTATCTTATACAATTTTTCCACCAAAGAAAAGAAAAAGAGACCTGGAGAAGGAAATGGCAACCCACTCCAGTATTCTTGCCTGGAAAAGTCCATGGACAGAGGAGCCTGGCGGGCTGCAGTCCATGGGGTTACATGACTGAGCATGTGTGCACGAGGGTGGAGGGAGATGGGTTGGTAGCAATAAAGTGGTAGAACTAAAAAAATAAATAAATAAATAAAAAGAGAAAAGCTGACCAATTTATTTTATGAGGTTAATATAATCTATATACCCAAACTGGGTAATGACTGTACAGAAAAACTAAATTGCTGGTTAATTTCACTCATGAACATAAAAGATCCTCATGCTAGTTAATTGAAACCTAACAATGCATTAAAATAGACTGTGGTCAAGTATAGTTAATCCAAGGGGGTAAGGATTATTCACCTTGGAAATCTATTCATATAATTAATAACTGTAACATTAAATGATCAAAGAAGAAAAATATATAGTCTTTTAACTCAGGTTGGGAAAAAATTCATATGATTTACTACACAGTTAAGAATCCTTAGCAAATGAGAAAAGAGAAAGACAATTTTTTAAAATGAACAAAAGAGGACAGAATATCTACAGCAAGCATCTTTATTTAATAGAGAATTTTAGATAGTTCATTCTCCTTCACACAAGCATCAAGACAAGGATGACTGCCATCATCACTATTATTCAACACAGACTGAAGGTCTCAGAGAAAATATTAAAAACAAACAAACAAAAAAAAGATAAGGAGAATAGAGAGAAGAAGTTAAAAAGTCATTACAGGAATATCTTCATGGAATGCCCAAGATAATTTACAAACAAATTTTAATATTGCTATGAAAATTCAGTTAATTTAAGGGCTGAAGAAATAGTATAATGAGCACACACATGACCACCATCCCCAAAATAAAAGTGCTATCATTTTGTCAAGTTTGTCCCATATTTTTTTAAAATACATATACATTTACAAGAAAATTAATTTTAGTATTGTATATTAGAGTAAGCAATTGTATACAATCCCTTTTACATTAAAATTTTTAAAGTTGAGAGAGCAATAATATTACTTCTCTATAAAAACTTTAAATTAACTTAATCCAGATTTTTCCTCCAATCCCTTCTAGAATAGCACACATACTAATTCTTTCTCACAATTACCATGTATTTAGCATACAGGTACATTTTTAGCATTCAGAGTTTATAAGAATAATTACTTTAAAATCAGAGAAAATTGATTTATGAAGAAAGACTACTTGACAGCTATATTGAATGGACACTACTGAATTATAGGCACATCTCATAAAAACAAAAAGATTATTTGAAGCTGATTTATACTTTCAAAAGAACAACATAGCAAAATATTAAAAGTCTATGCTCCCATCTTGGTCAAGACTTTTCAGATTTTTTCTAAATATTTACAATATCATTTTAAGCAAAAACTATATCACTTGGAGTCTTTCAAGAATGTAGCTGGCCATTCTAGAGGCTTTAAATAAGAGAAAGTTGCAAAGTCTAGATCAGTGATGTCCAATGGAAATACAGTTCCAACCTTACAATTCTTAATCTTAAATGTGAGCCACATATGTAATTTAAAATCTTCCAATAAGCACATTTCAAGTAAAAATAAACAAATTAATGTAAATAATTCATTTTAAACAAATCTATAAAAATTTTGCATTTTAGTCCACAATCCATACAAAACATTAGTATTGAGATATTTGACATTTTTAATACCCAAATTTTAAAATTTCAATTTGTATTTTACACTTTCAAGACCATCTCAATTTGTACTATCCACATGTTAAATACGCAATAGCCTCATGTGACTAGTTGTTACCATGCTGGATAGTACAGGTAGAGAAAATACATTGATTAGTATGATGCATTGATAACATAATGGATATAGTTACCCTAGTGTGGTGAAAGCAAACACCGACATTTAAGAATTTCTAGTATGTGCTAAAAACTGTGTGAAGTGCGTTGTAAGGATTATCTCATTTAATCCACAGTATACCTATGGTGTGTGCAGTGCTAAATTGCTTCACTCATGTCTGACTCTTCACGACTCCATCGACTCTAGTAGCCCACCAGGCTCCTCTGTCCATGGGATTCTCCAGGCAGGAATACTGAAGTGAGTTGTCATTTCTGTCTCCAATATTTATGGTATAATAAATACTATATTACTCATATTGTTTGCCTGGATCATATCACATTCAGTCAAGAATACTGGAGTGGATTGTCACTTCCTTCTCCAGTATTTATGATGTAAATAAATACTAATATTATTCATATTATTTCCATTATATGATTAAGATACTTCAGATTAAACACATATTCCAATGGACCACAGCTAAGACCAGGCAGAGCAGAGAATAAAGCCATGCTTGATTGCTTGGGGCTTCCTTGGTGGCTCAGCAGTAAAGAACTGCCTGCAATGCAGCAGCCTCAGGAAACACAGGTTCAATCCCTGGGTCAGGAAGATACCCTGGAGGAGCGCGTGGCAACCTACTCCGGTATCTGCCTGGAGAAACCCATGGACAGAGGAGCCTGGAGGGCTACAGTCCAGAGGGTTGCAAAAAGTCAGACATGATTGCAGTGACCTAGCATGACTGCTTCCTCTATTTTAATTACTTTACACCATACTGGCTGCAATTGAGTTGACTGGCACTAGGATGATGGCAAAGATAGGGGGGGAAAGCTGGAGAAATATTCAAATGATAAAAGCAGCAGGATTGGTGATGGGTTATATATGCAGGTTGAAATAAATATTAAGGATAATGTGGGTTTTCCAGTCGTGGGAATGGTCAGATGTGTGACTACTACTGGAATAAGGAATATTGGAGGGGGCAGTTTTTGCAAGATTTTAAGTACTCCATACTTCAGATTCTGAACATTGTTACAATCTCTATAGTTATATTAAACCTCTGCTAGAAAATGTGAATTTTAAAAAGCCCTTTACTTCTACTAGTTATTAGACTAAAGAGCAGAGAAAAGGAGAAAAATAATGCATTAGAATAAAACAAAGGAAAGCCCTGATCACTCCCTTTTACAAATAGGAAGAAAAAAGATACAACTGAGAAAATAATTTATAATTTATTAGGACTCAATAAACTTTTCCTAGATAAATAATACAAATGAAATTTATTTTAAAAGTTACTGTTTTAAAATTTAGGGGATAAAAGCAGATGCATGTCTCGAATAAATGGATTAAAAATAACACCACTTAAGTACTGATGTGCTCTATCTCATCTTCACAACAGATTTTCAGTGTGAAACTCTTCTAGATGTGAGTGAAATCTATGCTGCAGACAGCATAGATAGGCTCAGAAAAGCTTTTGTGGCATTTATGCTCAAATTGAATGACAACTCCTATAAAGCACTGTGGATTAAAAGTAGGCATACCACTTTATCTCACTGTTGTTAAAACATAATAATTTATGCCTCTTCCTAGTTTATTCATTCTGGCTTCTTCATCTTAATTGATGGTTTTTCTGGTTCTTTGTCCCCATAAAATTTGAATTCCTCAATGATGAGACTGAATTACAGTTTTCACATGTGGCTTGTAAGGTATGGGAAACCATTTCTGTGTCTGAGATCAAGGAAAGGAGAAAATTTGGGGAGGAGGGCTTGAGGGATTTGTGGAATGCAAAAAGTTCTGGAATAACTGAAAGATATAGGAAGGAATGGGGCTTACCTGGTGGCTCAGGTGGTAAAGAATCTGCCTGCAATGCAGGAGACCTGGGTTCAATCCCTGGATGGGGAAGATCCCCTGGAGAAGGGAACACCCACTCCAGTGTTCTGGCCTGGAGAATTCCATGGGCTGTTAGCCCATGGGGTTGCAAAGAGTCAGACACTGCTGAGCAGCTTTCACCTTTATAGGAAGGAAGAGGTTAGAGAAGTGAAAGTGAAAGAGTTAGTCGCTTCGTCCTGTGTGTCTTTGTGATCCTAGGGACTGTAGGCCGCCAGGCTCCTCTGTCCATGGAACTCTCCAGTCAAAGAATACGTATGTGGGTAACCATTTTCTTCTCAAGGGGATCTTCCCAACCCAAGGATCAAACCTGGGTCTCCTGCACTGCAGGCAAATTCTTTACTGTCCGAGCCACCAGGGAAGCCCCAGGAAGGTAACAAAATATGGTTTAAAGTTTTGTCAACCTATGCTCAGGGCTGGAATGTGTAGTCAGAACCCCACAGATACCAAGGGATGACTGTTTACGTATGTGTAAGAAGAAACAGAAGAAATCATCAACTGAACACGACCCTTAAAATTTAAATGGTAAAATAAAGAAAGCCCCCAGGTAGTGAAGGATAGAAACTGATAGGATTTCTTTCACATTCACCGAGGGTACAGCATTAATTGATTTCAGAAAAATTAAAGACTTTTCTTTATAAAAGTTATTCAGGGAAGCATTTGCCTGAACAGTAATATTTAGCTAGATTATTTATTAATCTCTGTAGTCCTCAATCCAGCTTTGTCATGTCTGCTGTTTGCTTCACAGTGCAGTGATCTTTCATACTAAAATTTAGTCTAAAACAAGACAATCATTTCCATTTAGTAACTACATAAAAGTGCCACCAAAGTAGCCCACACCTCAAACTCCATTATGTACTGTAACTTTCTATTCTTCCTGCTCAGCCAGAGTATATTTTAACTAGCATGGTCCAGGAGACTGACATAATCAGAGTGCTTTTTGAACATTATTTGTGAGCAGGGCTTAAGATGAGGTGAGACCAGTGAAGAGATACTTTGCAATAGTCTAATTATGAGGTAAGATCATCTAAACCCAGGTGGTAGTGGCAACAATGTAAAAGATATGTTAGAAAAAAAAAATTCTAAGAAGAGGAATTAGGGGAAAAAAAAACTGACTTATTTATCATGGGTATTAGGGATAAGGACAAAGTCAAAGGTAATACAGTTAGAATGTGATCATGATGCTAACACTGGTGGGAGGAGAACCTGAATCAGATCTGCCTTGAAAGGTGTTGGGATAATGAGAGACGTTTAGACAAATTGTTTTCCTCATATGATCTCACTTTCTGACTTTCTACATACCTTTCAACTTCTCAAGGTTAACAAACAAAACTTTAATCATCCTTACATTTTATATATCTCATAAATGTGTGAAATCTTCTAGTATTTTACCAATTAAAACATGTTCTTATAAGCTGAAAAGCCCATTTATATGGATCCAATGGAATCATCTTTACCACAGAACCTAACAGCAAAATATTCTTGAGTATACGGAACTTGTTACATGGAACTTATTACTTCCTGCCCTGTTTCACATGTTTTTTTTAATTTCTTATCTCTCTCTCTGTAGAAGCCAACTGTATCTTTTTACTTCCTACTCTCCAAAGCATTACATCCTACACTGGTAGTAACATTTAGTTGGCATTTGTAATGTCAGGATTAAATTATATGAGAGAAGTCAGAATACGTTTTTAAGCCTCATTTGCATTATTGTGTTAGTTACTTGGGAAGATAGTGAATAGAAAAGAGAGGATATAAGTGCACAGAGTGTAAGAAAAAGTTTAGGATGGAACTCAGAAGAACACTCACACTTGGTGACACTGAAGAAGTGAGGAGTAAGACTCATCTTCACCCATTTTAGTTCACTGATTCCTACAATGTTGATGCTTAATTTTGCCATCTCCTGCTTGACCACGTCCAATTTACCTTGATTCATGGACCTAACATTCCAGGTTCCTATGCAATATTGTTCTTTAGAGCACCAGATTTTGCTTTCACCACCAGACACATCCACAGCTCAGCACTGTTTCCACTTTGGCACAGCCACTTCAATCTTTCTGGAGCTATTAGTAATTGTCCTGTGCCCTACCCTAGTAGCATATTGTATACCTTCCAACCTGGGGGCTCACCTTCAGGCATCATGCTGCTGCTGAGTCGCTTCAGTCGTGTCCGACACTGTGTGACCCCATGGACAGCAGCCCACCAGGCTTCTCATATTTTGCCTTTTCATGCTGTCCAAGAGGTTCTCCAGGGAAGATTACTGGAGTTGGTTGCCATTTCTTTCTGTTTAGATAAGAGAAAAATCTAAAGTTTTTTTTTAAGAAAAAAAATCATTGTTAACTTTTGATAAAGCAATTTTAGTCGAGTGCAGTGGGAGAAAACCACATTGTAAGGGGTTAAGGGATAAATCATTGGTGAACAATTAGAGACATTCATTTGATATTTTGTAAAAACTCATAGATCAGCTGCGGAAACTTCACAGACTACATTAATGTGCTCTTTTATCACAGAGAATAATTTGAAACTCTTCATACAACATTAGTCAGGAAACTGAGTTCTGTTTTATTACTGCCAATCTATTTACAAGTTAAGGAAAGCTATATTAAGTACATCCACTTTCTTACCTAAACTTAACCCCAGTACCTAATTAAAGTGAAATTAAGATGATGTTTAATTAATTAATTAAAATGTACCAGTGAAAGAAAAGGCTTTCAGCTACCACTTAATGGATATTTAAAATGTTTTTATTAAATTTAGGAGTAAATATAATTTTTTAATTATTTATTTATTTATTTATTTGATGGTTTATGGTTTATTAAGCTGTGCCTTAGTACAGATGCTGGGGCTTGCCCATGGTGCTGTTAATGTACAAGGCCCTGACGTTCTGCCAAAATATATGGAATGCTTCATGAATTTGCGTGTCATCGTTGCGCAGGGGCCATGCTAATCTTCTCTGTATCACTCCAGTTTTAGTATATATGTTGCCAAAGCGAGCACAATATAATTTTTTTTTAATTCCTGAGACTTTTGTGTAAATTTTAAGTAATCAAAAAATTCTTAATCAGATGGTGATAGCAGAAGTTTTATTTTAGAAAATATGCTCATTTTCAGGTTACTGTGAAAAATACTCTCAAGAACCTCAGATAAGACATACTCCTGCTTACAAGGACCTCATAATAAAGTAAGAATATAAAGTCAGACTGCTAAATATGTATTATTATAGGAATGATATATTTGTCTGAATATCCTCATACACCCTTTATTCAACATTCAGTAAATGGTGTGGGAATGTTTTACCTAAGGATTATATCAATCCTTTAGTAAAAGATAAAGCAATTCTTAAGCTTTTGCTAGTACTTATTGTTGCCAAAAATGGCCATTAAAGGCTGACAGATCTATTGCTTAAAAGGGTAATTGTAATGAGCTTCTCATTTCCTATGCACAGAAAAAAAAATCTGAGTCAGGGCTAGAAGCAGAAGGATGTCCTAATTGAGTACTGGCACCATTCACATTATAATGTAAAGCTGTTTCTCCACTCTGCAAGGAGTATTCAGAGTAAATTATTGTTTTGAGAAAATATTTCTCTTTTTAAATATGCCTCTAGGGTGTAATTACTGAAGATTAATACTTGTCCTCAGATGATGCCTATGTATGGGTGTGTGAGTGTGAGTCAAGTATAAGGTAGAGGTGTGTGTGAGTGTGTGTGTGTGTGTGTGTGTGTATTTGGTTCAATACTTGATGACCAGGAAGAAGAAAAAGGCAGGAACTACTGTCTGAGAGACACTGGTTTGCCAACACCCACCCTAGAATGTTCTTCTTTTTAGCCCTCTTTTCCCCAAACTCAGTAATATTATAAATACACACTTAATAATTTAGATTCTAAGAAGGCTATTACACAAATTATCATGTGTTGTGGTTCACATTGTTGAGCAAGTTGGAACGGCAAGAAGACATATTTAGCTTAAGAATTTCCAGGACTGTTACTCCTTTCTCATAGCCCCTATGGACAGTGCAGAGGGGAATTTTAAAAAGGTTTCACTATTCTTGTACTACTCTTTCCCTCACAGGATCACCCAAAGGCTATCTGGTGATTGCTGACATCTTGGTGGCTTATTAAATGAAATCACAATGTAGGAAGAAACTTAATATCATAAACTAAATATGATGGTATCCATAGTTCCCCAAAAGTCTATGATTTCACAGAAAGTCTGTTCACAGGCCACATCTGGTTTAAGAAACATTATTTTCCTGTGTTGAAGTCAGTTATTTTATCTTTCTTTTTCTCAAATAAAAAGAAAGAATGGGCAGAGATGCATCAAGACATAATAGTACCTATGGGCAAAAAAGGAAATACTGTGCATGTTGAGGAAGTTAAGTGGATGATTTGGAAATTGAAGTCTGTCTGAAATTCTAGCTAAGGATGATTATTATGGAATGAATGCTTGTGCCCCTAAATATATTTAGGGGTTGAAGCTTCAGCCCCTAATGTGACTATACTAAGGGATTTATGTAGGTAATTAACAGTAAATTTATTTATAAGAGTGAGATCCTCGTAGGATTAGTGTCCTTAGAAGAAAAGACAGGAAGAGATGGTCACTTATGCATGTCTTTTCTCTTAGCCATGTGAAGACACAGTGAGAAGGTGACCCCCTACAAACCAGGAAAGAAGGGTTTACTATGAGCCAAATAAGCTGATAATTTGATCTGGGACTTTTAGTTTCTAGAACTGCTGGAAAATACGTTTCTATTGCCTAAGCCACCCAGTTTGTGGTATTTTGTTACGGCTTCAAACTGAATAAGATAAGGATCTTCAACTCAGAAAAGCAGAAACTATTCTGGAAGGCGTTATAAAAGGTAGGACTAGTCTGGTATTGAGGCATCCACATTGTTCAGTCTTTCTATGTGGTTCTACTTATTATAAATGTGCTTTCTGTGAAAGCATAAGCATGCTGGACTTAGAAAACAAGCATCAACTCTCCTTGTCAAAGGACCTTCCTGATAATTTTTGACATTTATTAGCTCCTGAGACCACGATTTTCTCCATTTCTCTGTTATCCTCTCCCATGTCTATAATGGTATGTATATATCCCTCTCTATCTCTATAAGTCAAACCATAGTTTGATTTGTGAAACTAGTGAATTTTAGAGAAATTACTCATTTTGACTTATGTATACTTTGAAAAATTCTTATTCACAGAATAAATTAAATGTTAACCTTGGTAAATCAGATAAAAGATTTGAATGAAGTAAATTTTCCTTTTATTTATTTTTGTTTTGGAAAGAAAATTCCTAGAAGGATGTTATTGTTTTCAATTGTGAGAATATTAATGTTGACATAGTAATTTCAGTAAGGGAACTTAAATACAAAGAGATAAATTATGTGTTTTAAAATGCGTGAAGTATATTTAAGCCTTTATAGAAAAGAAAAAGGTTTTTCCCCCCACATGCATTAAGCATGCACATACGTAGTATTTGGAGGTGGCCATTTTTAACAATTAATATTCTGTTCTGTCATATAGAGTTCCAGGAAGAATACACTAACTGTATTACTTCACTAATCTTAGTTTTTGCTTCATTCAGTGAAGGTCAAATTCATTACCTTAATGGTGATTTAATGTAGATGAAAAATTTATAACTAATGAGCACCAAGGATTTTATAGTACCTGCGCTCTACATGAAGCCTTTGGGGAAAGAGTAAGGATGGGGATAAGGGAGGTAAGAGAGGCCATCCTGCATTACAAGACAGTGCACTGTCACTGTAGGGATTATAACTAAATAGAGGGATTACAGTCATGTTCATTCATGTTTCTTTTTTATTTCAAGGAAAAGGAGACTGCTTATGAGGAAAAGCTTTTATTTATTAAAGTTTTACTCAGCATACTTATAAAAATCACCCTGCTTTTTAATATTAGTTTCTTACATGAACATATATTTTTTTCAGCCCCTTTCAAAATGTTTAATCAAATTTTTATTTTTATCTTTTACTGTTTAATTGAATCAAAATGCAACAAAAGTTAATACCAAAATATATTTCTGTGCTATTTTTTCCTGCTTAAAATCATTTCCTCTACCACTGAAGATTGTTTAAAAGTTATTTTGGTAAGTTGCATATGCATAAATGGATATTTGTCCATTTAAACACTTTTTCTCATCTTTTGTGGTATATGTGAATGCTGCAATTAAACAGGTTCTCAATACAGAGACAATATAAAAGTGTTTAGGGATTTTGTCTCTAGAGATACATTGTCTAGATTTTCATTTCACCTCAATTCTGTTACTTCTCAGATAATTGGTCTTAGGCATGTATTTCAGTTTTCACATCCATAAATTGGGAATATAATTATGTGTATCTCATAGCTTGTTTGAGGTTTACATGAATTAATGATTGAAAAGCACTTATAATAGAAAAGCTTTATCAATGTTTTCTCATCATTTCCTTAAATATAGGCATAGAAGAATTATCCTTTAACCTACGAATTCTTAACAACTACATTAATGAATAAACGACTTAAGGTCACCTTTTCTGCATTTTGAAAGAGTCTCTGTATAATGAAATTTGTGGTTCCATGGGAAAGTGAAAGTTTTAGGAAAACTGATCTAAAAATTAGTCTTTGGGGAATGAAATCCTCACCACTTCCCAATTTTATTCATAGTTGTTTGTTGAGCTCTATTCTTTCTCACATCAGTTTTGGCCATTTAACTTATTTTAGAAAAAAAAAAATAGTCAATTTCAATCAGGGTATTAGTGCTTGGGCTGCCATAAGTACTATAAACTGAGTGAATTAAACAACAGAATTTTTTTCTCTCACAGTTCTGAAGGTTAAGGGTCTGAAGTCAAGATGTAAGCAGGGTTGGTTCCTTCTGAGGATCATAAAGGAAAGATCTGTTCCAGGTCTCTCTCCTTGACTTACAAATGGTTACCTTCTCCCTGTTTCTCTTCACACTGCTGTCCCTCTGTGCCAGTGCCCCTCTCTTCATGTGTTTTCTATTTATAAGCATACTCTGTATGTTCTTACCTTAACTAATTACATCTGCAAAAACTATTTCCATACAAGTTCACATTCTGAGATACTGGGGCTTTCCTAACATATGATTTGGTGGGGGAAAGGGTACAATTCAACACACAATGATTAGTATTTCCAAGTTTTTTTTAATTATGTTTTAAATAGTATTTTATTCCTAGAAAGTTTTCCTTATTTTTATTTGCTTTTATGCTCTAATTGCTTTAATATATTTGTAAACATTTTCTCATAGGATATTACAAATGTATGCATAAGTAGGGAGAATAGTATAGGGAATCGCTATGTATCTATCAGCCAGTTTCAATGATTTATCAACTCATGGCCAATCTACTTATGTTTATACCCCTAGTCTTCCCCAGTTATACGCATTTTTTGAAGTAAATTCCAGATATAATGCCGTTTAATCTGATACCGTTTTTTTTTTTTTACATTTCTAAAAAGGAAAAGAACTTTAAAAACATAGCCACAATATTAATATTAAACACGTATTTGTTGAAGAAATTGGTTATTTGGCCTATAGAATTCACTAGACTGGAATTTGGTGAGTAATATTAATTGGGTCGCTTAATATGTTCCTTTGTTGCCTACTAGGCTCTGAAGCAATAATTATATCTAGATATTGGTTTGAAATTTAGAGATTTAATCATATTTAGGTTGAAATTTTGAGGAGAAATTCTTTATGTGTGATGTTGTGATATTCCCACCCATCAGCATTGTAGAAGATGCTTCTAGTGCTCACTATCACATTGACTTAACCTACGTTTCATTTCAGCCACTGATGCAGTGGACAGTTCCGTGGGAAATCAAATTTATTGGCACTGGTGGCATTCTTGCTCAGGCACAGTGGATGTCTTTTCTCCTGCCGTCAGGACCGTCCCTAAAGCAATGGGAAAGTGAGCAAGAGGTACAAAAGGCTAAACTCTTAATTTTCCCAGCTGAGTGGGAGCTTATTTATGTTTGCTTCTGAGTCATTTTTAAAAACACTTTAAAATCAAATTTATTGAGATATTGTTTGCATGGGGGAGTATGCTCACATTTTACCTCTCCAGTTTGATGAGCTTGGGCAGCTGTAAAAACCCAAATAACTACTACCACAGGCAAGATTGAGCACATTTTTATCATCCCAGGAAGTTTCCTTTTGCATCGTAGGAATCAGTCTGCTCCCCCAAACAATTATTAATATGATTTCTAAGTCTATATTTTTTCCATTCTAGAAATTCTTATAAATGGAATTTTATAAGGTGCAGGTTATTGTGTCTGCCCTCTTTCACTCAGTGTAAAATTTTGATATTCAACCATAATGTCTGCAGATAGCTCATTCCTCTTTTTATTGCTGAGTAGTATTACACTTTATGAATATATCAAAGTTGGCTGCATAGTCACTTGGTGACCCATAATCAGGCATTCACTACCAGATCCTAGTAGTATATCAAAAGGTACTTTTCAAAAGGTCTATAATACTCTGCTGCATTTAGCATGGTCGTGCTCTAGGGTTCTTGTGATCTGAGTTATGATTCTCCCACTGGGACTAGTCATGAAGTCCACGTTGTGCCTTTTCCCATCAATGATACCTCCAGTACCACAGGATCTGCAGGGAGGCTTGCACCACAGCCTGAAACATTTTTTAATAACATTTATTTTGACATAATTGTAGGTTCACATGTGATAACAAATAATTCAGAGACCCTGTGTACCTGCCATCATTCCTCCTATTGATAAGTCCTTGCAAAGTTTTAAATATATCAGTGATGATATTGACATTGATTCAGTCAAAAATAACAAACATTTCCATCACCTCAAGGATCACTCATGTTGCCCATCTAGTCCCCCCTCACTTCCATCTCCTCCCTAAGCCCTAGAAATCACTAACCTATTCTCCATCTCAATAATTTTGTCATTTCAATAATATATAGATGGAAATATACAGTGTGAAACCATTTAAAATAAGCTTTTTTCACTCTCCAAAATTCCTTCCCTGGCAATTCATCCAGGGGGTTGTATGTATCAATGGTTTGTATTTTTTAATTGCTGAGTAGTATTTATGGTATGGGTACACCACAGTTTGTTTAACTCTGTTGAAGGATATCTGAACTGCTTCTAATTTGAATATTATGAATAAGGAATCATAAGCATTTATACAGGTTTCATTTCTGCTTTTCTGTGAACTTAAGTTTTCATTTCATTGGAATAAATGCTTAAGGGTGCAGCTGATGAATCATATGATAGGTATATATTTGTTTTTTTAAAGAAATTGCTAAAATGCTTTCCAGAGTAACTGTGTCATTTTCTATGTCAGATTGTCCACATCCTTGTCAGCATTTGGTGTTGCCACTGTTTTTATTTTAGCCATCTGATAGTTGTGTAGTGATATTTCATTTTTGTTTAATATGGCTTTTTGTCATTATTGAATCTGCTAACGATGTTGAGCAGCTTTTCAGGAGCTTATTCGCCATCAGTTTATCCTGTTCTATTAAATGTCTAATCATATATTTTGATGAAAGGAGTATTGTTCCATTAGTCTTTGAAATGTTTGAGTATTTTTCTTTTCCCAGTGTACAGTTACCAAATTAAGTAGCTGTAGGTTCCTTCAGGAAAAGACTGGGAAATTTGTGACTATTTGTACCTGTCTTGATTTTCGAGGGTCCTTCCTTCTAGGGATTTCCCCTTTCTTTTAATCAATTTTGAGTCCAAAAACTAGCAAAGGACCATGACTTTTTATTGGGATAACTATCCTCAGACTTCTGATTATTCTTAAAATCTTTCAGTTTTATAGCTTGTATTGTATCCTTGTTCATTGTTCATCTTATTTGCACTTAGGGAAGCTGTGTTGTAACCCTTTCCATAAATCTCTACTTGTCAGGCTTCTCTTGCTATACTTCTGACCTCACCACTCATAATAATTACACCCATCTGGCTCTGTTTTTTCTTGGTGTTGGCCTCTATTATTCTGAGTTATATCATAACTGTTGCTATTATTTTACCCTGTTCTGTAGTGTCATCTTCTAATATTAGCCCTAGCCTGCAGTGGAGATGCTCACCAAACTTTAAAATAATTCAGGTACCCTTCTCCCTAGCATATTCCTTATAATTTCAGTAAACACAGTGAGTTTTCTGGCCCTATGTGTTAAATTTGTTCTAGCACACCCACTTCTGTTAGCTTTTAAATACCTTTTGCCACTAACTCATATGATAGTTCAGACAGTTCCACTCACCTAATGTGGGCCATTATATATTTTCCAAACTTTTAGGAGCCATCCTAGTAGGGTGTTTGTACTATCCCTATGACAGAGAATTATATCCTGTATCCAAGGATAGGATACATTGATAACGTTTTCATGTCCACCTTCTTGTTCTGGCACTCCTGATAAACATCCCTCAGGTGCTAGGATCCAAATACACCCTACTGGCTCCTCCTGCCACACAGTGGACAGGTCCTGCGGCTCTTTTGAGTTCCTTTCCTTCCTTATTCGAGTCAACATGTTCTTGATCAGGACAGGTTTTTTTAAGATTTGTTTTGTTTTGTTTGAGAGCAAGGGGGAAAGGCCTCTGCATCTTCTTTCAGCAAGAGAGACTTTTTTTTTTCTTTTTTAAACAGAGATGTGGGCCACTTCTGCAGGCTCAACAGTTTGGGAGGACTTTGAAAATTATAGAATTTTAGAGGCATCAACCAGATATATGCACTCCATGTGTGAGGGTCCTATTATTTTTCCCACAACGGTTCTGACCTTGGCATAGCAGTTTTGCCTTAGCTGAAAGTTTAACCTTTGGAGTTTGGCTAATCTCAGGATTAATTTCTGAGATTGGTCCTCAGTTTTCTCTCTATATTGATTCAAGAGATAAAAGCTGCTTGAAAGCTGCCAGAAAGGTACTTGACCTTTCATACTTAGCTTTTAATTCCTGATTAATGACCTCAGCTATATATTTTCTTATTCAGAATGATCAAATTTAGCAAAAGGCATTCAGTTGCACTGTTCTTAGAGTTGCATTTTTCCCCATGTTTCTCAAGTAGCGCATACGCTGCACCAGCTTTCCCATCCTTCAATATGCCACCCCAGTACAAAACTAGCAACAACTGCAGTTTTAACAATTGTCCTACCACGTTGTGCCAGGGGCTATCTATATTCCATTCACAGTTTACCATCTGGTAGGGTAAGTTATCCAGCTTAAAACTCCCACCCAAGTTTAGCTCTCTAATCTACTCCTGGCACCAACAATCACAGATTGGATTCCCTGGGAAGCAGACTCTGTGTGAAGATTAGCATGCAAGTAGTTATTGTACGTTTATAAGTTTATTGAGATCAACACCTTAGAGAGGAAGGGAAGGTAATGGGGTTTCTTGGGATTTCAACTAAATCCAGTCTTAGTTGAAGCCTCAAGGGATACTGGTGGAGATGTGAAGATGGGTTGACCATGCAGAGATTCTGCTGTTAACATTCCTCTCTTAACAGTTCCGGAGAAGGAAATGGCAACCCACTCAGTATTCTTGCCTGGAGAATCCCAGGGACAGAGGAGCCTGGTGGGCTACCAACTATGGGCTCATACAGCATCGGACACGACTGAAGCGACTTAGTAGCAGCAGCACCTTAACAGTTCGTTTAGCAAGATATAAAGAATATTATTTATAGTGATCAGTTCAGTTCAGTCGCTCAGTCATGTCTGACTCTTTGCAACCCCATGAATCGCAGCACACCAGGCCTCCCTGTTGATCACCAACTCCCGGAGTTGACTCAAACTCATGTCCATCGAGTTGGTGATGCCATCCACCCATCTCATCCTCTGTCGTCCCCTTCTCCTCCTGTCCCCAATCCCTCCCAGCATCAGGGTCTTTTTCAATGAGTCAACTTCAACTCTTCGCTTGAAGTGGCCAGAGTATTGGAGTGTCAGCTTCAGCATCAATCCCTCCAATGAACACCCAGGACTGATCTCCTTTAGGATGGACTGGTTGGATCTTCTTGCAGTCCAAGGGACTCTCAAGAGTCTTCTCCAACACCACAGTTCAAAAGCATCAATTCTTCGGTGCTCAGCTTTCTTCACAGTCCAACTCTCACATCCACACATGACCACTGGAAAAACCATAGCCTTGACCAGATGGACCGTTGGCAAAGTAATGTCTCTGCTTTTTAATATGCTGTCTAGGTTGGTCATAATTTTCCTTCCAAGGAGTAAGCGTCTTTTATTTTCGTGGCTGCAATCACCATCTGCAGTGATTTTAGAGCCCAGAAAAATAAAGTCTGACACTATTTCCACTGTTTCCCCACCTATTTGTCATGAAGTGATGGGACCGGATGCCATGATCTTAGTTTTCTGAATGTTGAGCTTTAAGCCAACTTTTTCACTCTCCTCTTTCACTTTCTTCAAGAGGCTCTTTAGTTCCTCTTTATTTTCTGCCATCAGGGTGGTGTCATCTGCATATCTGAGGTTATTGATATTTCTCCCGGCAATCTTGATTGCAGCTTGTGTTTCATCCAGCCTAGCATTTCTCATGATGTATTCTGCATATAAGTTAAATAAGCAGGGTGACAATATACAGACTTGATGTTCTGCTTTTCCTATTTGGAACCAGTTTGTTGTTCCATTTCCAGTTCTAACTGTTGCTTCCTGACCTGCATATAGGTTTCTCAAGAGGCAGGTCAGGTGGTCTGGTACTCCCAACTCTTTAAGAATTTTCCACAGTTTATTGTAATCCACACAGTCAAAGGCTTTGGCATAGTCAATAAAGCAGAAATAGATGTTTTTCTGGAACTCTCTTGCTTTTTCGATGATCCACTGTATTTATAGTGATATACATAGACATTTCTTACTCCATTTTAAAGTTGCATACTACACCATTATATGGATATACTAGAGTTTATCCAATTCATTCTCTTTCAGTATATACATTCCAATCAACAGGTATGAACTTGTTGTTGTTCAGTCACTCAGTCATGTCCAACTCTTTGGGACCCCATGGACAGCGACACACCAGACTTCCCTGTCCTTCACCATCTCCCAGAGTTTGCTCAAACTCCTGTCCATTGAGTTTATGATGCCATCCAGCCATCTTGTCCTCTGTCATCCCCTTCTCCTCCTGCCCTCAATCTTTCCCAGCATCAGGGTCTTTCCAATGTATTGGCTGTTTGCATCAGATGGCCAAAGTATTGGAGCTTCAGCTTCAACATCAATCCTTCCAATGAATATTCAGGGTTGATTTCTTTTAGGATTGACTGGTTTGATCTCCTTGCTGTCCAAGAGACTTTCCAGAGTCTTTCCAACACCACAGTTAGAAAGCATCAATTCTTTGGCACTCAGCCTTCTTTCTGGTCCAGTTCTCACATCCACACATGACTACTGGAAAAACCATAGCTTTGATTATACAAATCTTAGTTGGCAAAGTGATGTCTCTGCTTTTTAATATTCTGTCTAGGTTTGTCACAACTTTTCTTCCAAGGAGCAAGCGTCTTTTGATTTCATGGCTGCAGTCACCATCCACAGTGATTTTGGAGCCCAAGAAAATAAAATCTGTCAGCTTCCATTTCTTCCCTTCTATTTGCCATGAAGTGATGGGACCAGATACTGTGATCTTAGTTTTTTGAATGTTGAGTTTTAAGTCAGCTTTTTCACTTTCCTCTTTCATCTTCATCAAGAGGCTCTTTTTCATTTCCTCTTCACTTTGCCATTAGAGTGGTGTCATCTGCATATCTGAAGTTATTGATATTTCTCCCAACAATCTTGATTCCAGCTTGAGCTTCCTCCAGTGTAGCATTTCGAATGATGTACTGTGAATACAAATTAAATAAGCAAGGTGACAGTATACAGCCTTGATATACACATTTCCCAATTTTGAACCAGTCCATTATTCCATGTCTGGTTCTAGCTATTGCTTCTTGACCTGCATACAGGTTTCTCAGGAGAAAGGTAAGGTGGTCTGTTATTCCTATTTCTTTCAGAATTTTCCACATTTTGCTGTTTTTCACACAGTCAAAGGTTTTAGTGTAGTCAATGAAGCAGAAGTAGATGTTTTCTGGAATCCCCTTGCTTTTTCTATGATCCAAAGGATATTGACAATTTGATCTCTGGCTCCTCTGCCTTTTCCAAATCCAGCTAGTATATCTGGAAGTTCTTGGTTGACCTACTGTTGGAGCTTAGCTCAAAGGAGTTTAGGCATTACCTTGCTAGCATGTGAAATGAGTGCAGTTGTGTAGCAGTTTGAACATTCTTTGGCATTTCCCATCTTTGGGATTGGAATGAAAATACCTTTTCCAGTCCTGTGGCCACTGCTGAGCTTTCCAAATTTGCTGGCATATTGAATGCAGCACGTTCACAACATCACTTTTTGGATTTGAAATAGCTCAGTTGGAATCCTGTCACCTCCACTAGCTTTGTTTATAGTAATGCTTCCTAAGCACTTGACTTGACTCTCTGGGATGTCCAGTTTTAGTTGAGTGATCACATCATTGTGGTTATCCAGGTCATTAATACCTTTTTTTTGGTACAGTTCTTAAGGGTATCCTTGCCACCTCTTCTTAATATCTTCTGCTTCTGTTAGGTCCATACTGTTTCTGTCTTTTATTGTGCCCATTGTTGCATGAAATGTTCCCTTGGCATCTCTAATTTTCTTGAAGAGATCTCTAGTCTTTCTCATTATATTGCTTTCCTCTATTTCTTTGCATTGTTCACTTAAGAAGGTTTTCTTTTCTCTCCTTGCTATTTTTTTGCTGTTAAATAAGTGCTACTATAAATAGCCCAATATGCTTATGCTTATATTTTTCTGTATTTTTACTAGTGTAACTTTGGATAGACTCATAGAAGTGGAATTGCCAAAGAGTAAATATATATATATATATACATATATATATACATATACACACATATACAATATTGCTAAATATTTCAAATACCCCTTCATAGGCATTTTCCCATTTTGTAGGTCTAACAGCAATTAATAAAAGTGACTATTCACAATCTCACCATCAGACTGTGTTGTTAAACTTCTGATTTTCCAATCTGACACTTGAGAAATGATATCACAATATAGTTTTAGTTTGCATTTCTCCTACTGTGAATGATACTGAACATATTTTCATATTGTTAAGAATCATTTGCATTTTTACTGCATCTTACTATTTCTAGATCATTTTTATATGGCGTTGATGATCTTTTTGTGTCTTTGTTTTTAGAAGTCTGGTATACATTGTAGATAGTAACCCTTTGTGACATAAATTGCAAATCCTTTTTAAATTTTTTATCTGTCCTTTAACTTTGCTGTATATTTTGCTATGTTATGCTTTATTTTTATGTAATCATATGTGTCCATCTTTTCTTATATTGCTTCTCGATTTTGGTTAGAAAATATTTCCTCACTTTCAGCTTATAGGGTAATTCACACTTCATGATTTTTGACAAGTTTAGCTCTAGATTGATCTTTTAGACCCAAACATAAGCAATTATAAGGGCTTCCCTGGTAGCTCAACTGTAAAGAATCTGCTTGCTACCTAGGAGAAGAGGGTTTGATTCCTGGGTGGGGAAGATTCCCTGGAGGAAGAAATGGCAATCCACATCAGGAGTATCCCATGGACAGAGGGGCCTCGCAGGCCACAGTCCTTTATCACAAAGAGTCAGACAGCACTGAGCAACTGAGCACACATGTAGACAATTATAAAACCGTTACCTGGCAGGTCTTGTAGGGGGGAAGCTGCCTTTCTCACTCCAGACTTGGTGCACAGCCCAGAAGGAGATGCAGTTAAGGCCTCAGGACCGCTATGCCTCTAGCCTCCGTTGTTCTTAAGCTTATCTTCATTTAGAGCCCAAATACCTCCATTTAGGACCTCCTTGGTTGAGGGAGGGGCCAGGCACAAGTCTTTCGCAGGTACCTCTGTCACTCATATCAGAGGGAATTAAAGATGTTTTTCTCCATTCTGACACAGCATTCAGTATTTTCCACTCCTAGCTCTTTATTATCTTCCTCCTCTGTTCCCCTAAGTCTCTATAAAGAGAGAAGTCTTTTATTTGGGATTCCCTTAGTACTGAGATTTTGCCCAGTCTCTGTACATCTCATCCTCACCCTTCACAGTTGCTAGGGAGAAAATATAATATTGGGGAAATTAACACTTTTTCCTGTTTAACAACTTGCATAAAATATCTCGATAAATATCTTGTCTGTTTCATTTTGACTTGTCCTAATTGATATGCTCAAAACGAGGTAGATCAGCTCTCTCCAGCTCAACTATTGACAATTTTAAATATGTACTTCAACTTTTGCATTTGTATCTTTGATCCGTTTGTAATTTTACCTAATTTTTAGCATGAAGAATGGATCCAATATTATCTTTTTCTATAAAACCACCTTGCCACTCCATCATCACTTATTTCAAAGAATGCTTTTTTCCTATTAATGTGAAATATAATCTTTAAGCCAATCATTTGTTGGTGCTTAGATCTTTTGCTTAGAAATGAAAAACATTTTTTCCAATCACAATTTATTGGCCAAAGCAAATCACATGATGAAGTCTGTTGACAATAGGGTAGGAAGTTATAATCCTATTCCAGAGAGGAATAGTAAATATTTATAAACAAACATAGAATCTACCACACTTCCCATCTCCATCTGTGCAGACGTGCCCCCCATCCAAAATAATAAATTAAGAAATTGCCATTAATTTTCCATGTATTCTTCTAGATGTTTTTATGCTAAATCAATGATAAATATTAGTGATGAGAGTGGTCATCCTTCTCTTGTTTTTGAATGTAGTAAACATTCTTCTACCATATTTAGTGGTAATTTCTAAACTCTTAAGGGAAGATTTTTCCATGTGGCATAATACTGGGTTTGACACTGAAATAGATATATTTTATCATTCTTATTTTACTGAATAATCAATATTGCCAAATTCTAAAGTTTTCATATTAATGGAAATTATTGATTTTTCTCGAGATCTACTAAGAAAATGCAAATGTTAACCTATTTCCTAATGTTGAGGCCTTCTTTTATGTCTTTATCAATTCATCATTTATTGTTACTTTAACATGCTTCTGAATACTTGTAAAAAGTGCACAATACATTTATTTATTTATTTTTTATTAGTTGGAGGCTAATTACTTCACAACATTTCAGTGGGTTTTGTCATACATTGATATGAATCAGCCATAGAGTTACACCTATTCCCCATCCCGATCCCCCCTCCCACCTCCCTCTCCACCCGATTCCTCTGGGTCTTCCCAGTGCACCAGGCCCGAGCACCTGTCTCATGCATCCCACCTGGGCTGGTGATCTGTTTCACCATAGATAATATACATGCTGTTCTTTCGAAACATCCCACTGTCACCTTCTCCCACAGAGTTCAAAAGTCTGTTCTGTATTTCTTTGTCTCTTTTTCTGTTTTGCATATAGGGTTGTCGTTACCATCTTTCTAAATTCCATATATATGTGTTAGTATGCTGTAATGTTCTTTATCTTTCTGGCTTACTTCACTCTGTATAACGGGCTCCAGTTTCATCCATCTCATTAGAACTGATTCAAATGAATTCTTTTTAATGGCTGAGTAATATTCCACGGTGTATATGTACCACAGCTTCCTTATCCATTCGTCTGCTGATGGGCATCTAGGTTGCTTCCATGTCCTGGCTATTATAAACAGTGCTGCGATGAACATTGGGGTGCATGTGTCTCTTTCAGATCTGGTTTCCTCAGTGTGTATGCCCAGAAGTGGAATTGCTGGGTCATATGGCAGTTCTATTTCCAGTTTTTTAAGAAATCTCCACACTGTTTTCCATAGTGGCTCTACTAGTTTGCATTTGCCACAGAATCTGCCAGAAAGTAAGGTTCAAACAGTACTAGGTGCTACTATTTGTTAATATATTCTCCTCTATTTCTGTATTTCCTTTGTTTTAAATTTTAATTTTAAATCATCCAGACTTTAATTTAGCTTAACATGGAAGAGACATTCAATTTTTATTCTCCCTTCCTCCATCTATCCATCTCTCCTTTCTTTCTTCTTCCTTTCTTGGCTGTCTGCCACTGGGTAGTTGAATGTTTTAACACCTATACTGACTATTCACTCATTTGTCCCTTAATGTGAAATGCTGTCGTCATCATTTATGGATAGACTTGGTTCTGTTTAATTGATTGGCCCTTGTCACAATGCCGTATTAATGTATACTAACTCAAGCTTGTTCAGTGCTGTTCCTAGTGCCACATTCCACCTCATGGTGAAACACACCACTTCTCACCACTCTGTCTCTAGTGTTGTTGGTATTTGCACTGTCAGTATGATTGTTTAAAAAGTAATTAAATTTGCAGGGGTGAAAGGTGGGAATCAACATGAAGAGATAGGGAGTAGAGACAGTGAGGAGAAGAATTTTAGTCTACTTCCATGCTATGGTGTAGGGGTTGGCTCCTTTACATTCCTCACATTCCCTGGGCCCTGAAGCCAGGATCGGGCAGTTGGGCGGTTGTTTAAGTCAAAGGCTTACTCTACCTTTCTTAGAACTACTATTAACCTAGTTAAGAGCTTGCAACATATGAAATTCCAGAATGCATTGGAAAAAGTCAGCACAATTAGTGATACATTTAGGGACATGCTATTTGAGACATGATCTGTTAGTATGTTCAAGTCCAAATTGTAGCTCTCAGTTACTCTCTTTTTATGAATTTTTATATGTATTTTAATTGAAAGTTGAAAGAGTTTGAATTATTATAACTGCCATCACTGTAACTTGAAAATTTCATTACTTGTTTATAATGATAGAAATTAATGAACTGTTAAGGCTTGCCTAAAGCTTCTTACCAAATGGTAGTTTGAGTTTTATTGGAATTTTTGCCTCAAAGATCCAAAGGGTCAAGCTCTTTGACTTAATTTGCTCACATATATATATACCTGATGTGTTTATGCACAAGATATATACATATTTAAATGATAATTGAATAAACTAATAATTTATTATATACGAAATAAAATACTTTGTAAATATGTGAAATGCTTTGTACATTGTTGTTCTCTAAACAAAAATTTTAATTTTTTCCTCCTTAATGTCATTCGCTGAGTCAACACACCCTCAGTGCACTAATTCTCTCATTCCAAGGGACCAGTGTACACGTGGGACAAGATGAGCAGCATGTCACTTGTGATAATATGCTGAGGAATGTGCATACCAAAGTAAACATCAGAGTGCATAGCCCTGATTCCCATATCATGGGTTTTCTTTTCTAAATAAAATTATCTTAAAGCAAGGAACAAATTTATGTGTATGTGGATAATGTGATCTATTTCAGAAAGTTTCCCTCAACTATTCCTTCAATTTAGAGGCTTTCAATATTGCTCAGTGTAATAAATTCTGAGTGACACTGGAGGAGAATTGGGTGAGAAAACAGGAATATTCAGTTACACTACATACCTTTTCATTACTCACTGTTTTAGTTTTGGAGCCAGGCTCAATGTAATTAATTAATTACTGTCCCAATGGATTTGTAATGCTTCATAGCTCTTGATTCCTTTCATGCATCTTTTCATAAAATGTTATAGTCATTTAAAAAGTATGCTTAAAAAATAAAATTAAAAGTATGCTGAATCATAAAAATTTCAAGTGGCAATTTGAAGTGAAAAAAATAAAATTGAAAACTATTTTAAAAAGTTGCAGTCTTTAAGAAGGATTTTATATAACCTACTTGTTGATTATAACTTTTGCCTTTATCATTGTGTTTTCAGTGTTTGAATTAGTTTTCCATATCTGCATTAATTGAGGACTTTACTAAATTGTGTCATATAAAATGTTTTAATGTTATGAGAACAGTTTTTTCTTATTCCAGTGTAATACTATTTTCACTTTTTCCCACTTTTGAGGTTTTCAGTGTTTTAAGAAATTATCATATTCAAAGTCACAGAGAAATGTTTGCACTTGTGACAGCATATTTGAGTCTAACATTGATTTAGATATTCAAAATTACACCCAGTGTTTTCATACATATGGTGACTTTAATACAATGGCAGATTTAAGTCAGAGATCTGTTTACAGTGGCAGAAATGTGATGCTAAAACTATGGTGACAAATTGACCTTTGCCTTTTTGCTCGTGAAGATTCTGACATCTATAGCAGGGATGTCCTCTTAAAAATACAAAGACATAGAGAACAAACTTGTAGACACAGCAGGGGAAGGAGAGGGTAGAACAAACTGAGAAAGTATCACTGACATATATACACTATCATCTGTAAAATAGATTGCTAGTCGGAAGCTGCTATAGAGCACAGGGAATCCAGCCTGGCATTCTGTGATGACCTAGAGATGTGGGGTGGGAGGAGGGAGGGAGGCTCAAGAGGGAGAGAATATATACATATATATAAATATATATATATATATATATAATTATGGCTGATTTGCACTGTTTTACGGCAGAAACCAATACAATATTGTAAAGCAATTATCTTCCAATTGAAAAATAAATTTTAAAAATGAGCTGGTTTTTCCATTTTGTTTTCTCTGTAAAGTCTGATCAGTGTTAGTCAGATAATTAGCAGTGATGTGTCTGTGTGTGTGCGCGCGCGCCCACTCAGTTGCTCAGTCATGTCCTACTCTTTGCAGTCCTATGGACTGTAACTCGCCAGGCTCCTCTGTCCCTGGGATTTTCCAGGCAAGAATATTGGAGTAGGTTGCCATTTCCTCTTCCAGAGGATCTTCACTACCCAGGGATCAAACCTGCATCTCCTGTGTCTCCTACATTGACAGGCAGATTCTTTACCACTGAGCCACCTGAGAAGTCAAATAGCAGAGATACATATCATCAATTTCATAGAACAGAATTCGGGCTGCTATGGTTAAAACTGCAAAACTGCAGTTTCTTTTTCGTTAGTTACGTATAGAGTTTTTCTTTAATTTTCAACTTTTCGTTTTCAAGTTCATATCTTCCATAATTAAATTTATAAGCAATTTGGGACCAAAGATAGTTAATGTAATAAATTATGTTAAACTATCTTATTTTCCTTTTTCTCAAACAAGACATTCTATATAACAAGCAAACAGAAAACAAAATATGATTCCATAAGCTTTGTACTGGTTGTGATCTCACTGGGCAGCTGCAAATTTGGAGGGAAAACCTCTTATTCAGTTCAGTTCAGTTCAGTTGCTCAGTTGTGTCCGACTCTTTGCGACCCCATGAATCACAGCATGCCAGGCCTCCCTGTTCATCACCAACTCCCGAAGTCTACTCAAACTCATGTCCATCGAGTCGGTGATGCCATCCAGCCATCTCATCCTCTGCCGTCCCCTTCTCCTCCTGCCCCCAATCCCTCCCAGCATCAGGGTCTTTTCCAATGAGTCAACTCTTCACATGAGGTGGCCAAAGTATTGGAGTTTCATAATAAAATAAAATACCAATGGGGTAATTAATCTAAAAATATTTTCATATTCCATTCCACTGCCTGTTGACCATTTAGTCCTAGGGGCTCTCCTGGCAACTCAGATTCACTCTAATATATCATTTTTCATCTTACTTCATTCATTCCTCAATAAACTTCAAGCAACTTAAGGGAAAAAACTATGCCCTATTTATCTTTTTATCCATGGTGTCTAACTCAATGCCTAGTACCTAGTAAGGGCTCAGTAAACATTACTGAATGAATACACTTGACTCTTCTCCTGGGTTGGTAAATTAAGTTTAATATACTGTCACTCAGACTTCTAAACTCTTTATAATCTTTGCCTCCTAAATTCAATCAGTTCCCTAATTGTATGACTCCAAATGAGCAATATCTTTCAAATATAACTTCTTATCCATTCACACAGATAGTTCACTTGTTCAAGATTCTATGGCTTCTCTTACACTAAAGAATTGGTTTTCTGTTTTCCCCATTTGAAACTCTCTCTTTCTGAGTTTCTTCTAGACACTTTGTCTAGATAAATTAGTCAATAACCACAACATTTACATATCACTTCTTTATATGGATGCTTTTAAGCTTCTTTAGTCTCTATAGAAAAAAGTTTAACCCACTTTGCATTCAGAGGTTTCTGTAATGTGGTCTCAATCTCTCTCTCCCTCTTTTATTTTCTTTTTTTCTACTAAGGGACCCAGAAATTGTCTATTATTCTTTCCATCTCTCTGCAATTGTATATGACACATGTGGTTTAGGGAACAGCAGAATGATCTTCCCCAAGCTAATGACTGACTTCGATTTATTTTAACATAATTTTGGTTAAACTCAACCTACCTGTAACAGATCCTGGCACATCCGTTCTCATATTCTGAGATAAATATATGCCATTCATTTAAAAAAGATAACCTAGATCTCACTATGGTTGAGAATTTGCTGGTGTAATATAGTCACCTTTGTATCAGTTCTCTTCAGACTGGGAAAAATGTGGCTCCGCTGTCAGCTGAAATTGCTTTTTCCAAGTTGTTCACATCTTGGAGGTTTACATGACTTATATTTCTTGAACTGTTCTTCACCTTACTGGAAACTCAATAACTTGATCAAATCCTCTTTTTCACCTTCTTCAGATCTTCAAAGATGTCCAAGACCTTTGCTGTAGCAACACAGTGCTTCATGGAATCCTACACTGATTGTGTCTATGAATTCACTACACAAGGTGTTCTTTAACTTTTGATTTTTCAAATATGTTATGTTGTGCTTGAGGAAGATTGTTAATTTTTATGGAAATAGCTCTATGACAGCTGTTTTTTATTTTCTTAAAATGCAAAACAACATAGACAAATCGATGTCCTTGGCTAAGCCTATAAATTTTATTATTTATCTCTTAAAATATTCTTTATCAATTCCATTTTTCTTAATTTAAAGGCTTTTAAAGGTCTCATACACTTACCTACTTTTTTTTCAGAGACTTTTTCACTTTATTGGAAGACATTTTCACTCAACAGTATGGGGAAGATGATATGATGATGAATCATGGGTTAATCAATAGGATTGTGAAGATTGATCCTAACTAAGAAATAGTTCAGTCATAACTGCTTCATTGTACTTGCAAATTTATAATAGCAAGCTTTCCTATTCAGCTGTCAAATCCTGAATAAAATTTTGTAAGCTATTATAGTAAATATTTGGGTAGTGATAGTTCAGACTGTGAGTTATTTTAAGCTGCATGTTGCTTCACCAATTATTCACCATATTCTTAACTGTTTCCTCTCTGTGGAGTCTCTGTTTCAGCATTTCCTTTCCATTGTGTTTCATATGTCAAAAAACCACTTGATTTTATGGTCATGTGCTATTGCTGTATTAAATTTCTGTTTCCTCCAACTGGAAGAGAACAATTTTCTTGAATTACTAATTCATTCATTCAACAGTTATTATCATATGTTATATGATAACCATGATAAATTTCAGGCTACTAACATAAAGTCACTGAATGTGGAATGTGATGACACAGATGCAATTCAGTTCCAGGAACACCATAGAATTTACTAAGTACTACAAATCAGGACTATTTCCCAAAAAGCCAGTTTATTGAAATAAAGATGGTTGTTGTTGCAGTTTAGTCACTAAGTTGTGTCTGACTCTTTTGCCTCCCCATGGACTGTTGCCTACCAGGCTCCTCTGTCCATGGGATTTCCCAGACAAGAATACTGGAGTGGGTTGCCATTCTGTCTCCCAGGGACCTTCCCAGTCGGGAATTGAACCCATGTCTCTTGCATGGCAGGCAGATTCTTTACCACTGAGCCCAATGGTGTAAGGTACATACACATATACATATGGGTCAGGAAGATCCCCTGGAGAAGGAAATGGCAATTCCACTCTAGTATTCTTGCCTGGAAAAACTCCATGGACCAAGGAACTTGGTGGGCTACAGTCTGTGGGGCCACAAATAGTCGGACACGACTGAGCACACACCGTACATGTATATGTACACACATATACATGCATGTGTGTACTGACATTGTTTAAATGTCAGTAAGATGAGTGTGAGATAGTACCCTGTCTGTCTATCTGCTATGATAGAAAAACAGCAAGAATGACGTAACAGCTGAAACAGAGAGAGAGCCAGCAGAGGGCTGATGATAAGGTTAAAAATGTAAAAAAGATGCTTCATCTAGGCCTTGTACAACATAGAAAAACTTTTTCTTTTTTACAGACTGACTAGGGGAAACCACTGCATGATTTTGAGCAGAGGAGTGACCTGTTTTTCCCGCTGTGTGAGAAATAGATTGACACAGAGCAAAAGCAGACGCAAGGGGACCAATAAGTAGGGCATGGATTCAGGCAAGATATCACAGTGGCTTGGAACAAACTGGCAGGAGTGCAGGTATAAGAATTGGCCTGTTTTTACAATACTTTTTAAAGGTGGAATTGGCCGAATTTGTCAATGGATTATTTGTAGGGTGGAGGAAAAAAGAAGGATTTTAAAGGTGGATTCAAGGGTTTGGGGATGAGCAACTGGAAGTATGAAATGGGAGAGATTTTTAAGTACATGTTATGGGAAGTGTGGAAATATCAGGAGTGTTAGGTGCTCATTTCACACATGTGAAGTTATGCAAAAGCCTGACTGGATTGAGTTCCAGAGAGAATTAGAGAGGAAAATAATTGTTTAGACCCAGTATAGCTAACTCTAGTATGAAAGCCTGTGTTTTCTGGGAATTGTATACTTTACTTATGAACAGCAGTGAGGAGGTCCTTCATTTAAAAGTCATAATGTGAAGTAAAGTCAGTGAGCTTCTGTGTTTTTCATCAGTTCTGTCCAGTTGTGTGGATGCAGGCAGAGAGCAAGGGCATGTAATAGCACCTGGAGAAAATTTTCTGTGTAAATATTGCAGAATTTGAAGTTTTTTCTTAGATCAATAACCATGTCCAGAAGGGCTTTCAAGAGGAAGTATGGCTCATTTAGGGATGGATATGATACATAGAGTCTTCCTAAAAGAGAGATCAGTATGCATATTTTGCTCATGAGGAAAAATAATTGTGTTGATCATAGAAACTTTTTAAAAATGACAGCTATTGTATCCCTGAGGTGTTTAAGCAGTCTCTTTCTCCTTTTGGATTTGCACATAAATTGTTTTCTTTATGTCTGGTTTTATCTCAGTTCATTACTTTTAGTTTACATTTCATAAAACCAAAGAATGGTTCAATATACTGTTATGAATTTCAATAGGGCTATGATTCAGTGACCGTATTTTGTTCTTATAGCTCCAAGTTATATCCCATTGATGGGCCTAACCTAAAATAAACTAAGGTTTGCACAAGCAAGAAGATTGTGACTTCAAATCGTTTCATTCACTAGCATTCACTAGCATTCAATGCAAAAAATTCCTATTTTATTTAAATAAATAATATGTATTAAAATACAAAATATGTAGTCATTTTAATCACAAATGGTTTAGAATATGCCAGTTTTAGCTTATCAAGACCTTATTTTATTATTTTAAATACAAAGTACTTGTGTGCATGCTAAGTCACTTTAGTCGTGTCCAACTGGGGCGGGTGGGGGGGGTGGTTGCGAAGCCACGGACTGTAGCTCTCCAGGCTTCTCTGTCCATGGGATTCTCCAGGCAAGAGTATTCCAGTGGGTTTCCATGCCCTCCTCCAGGGGATCTTCCCAACCCAGGGACTGAACCCACCTCTTACGTCTCATTGGAAGGTGGGTTCTTTACCACTAGCGCCACCTGGGAAGCCCAAAATACATAGTACCACTTCAAATTAGCACAATTAACAAGGGTATTTGAACTAGGCAATAGTTTCTGATAACTATTGAGAAGCAATTATTTAAGACAAACCAATTATCCAATGATCTTTCTTTGTCTAGTATGGATGGATCAAAGAGAGCATGCTCTCAGAAATCAGTTTACAACTATTTTATTTTTCAATTAGAACAGTTCCCAATTTAACAAGTGATGTGTTTTCCCTTTCATAGTGGTTATGTACTACCATTACTCAGAAGGACATTTAATTACTCCTGAGGTCTTGGGTAATTAAACCAATTTCAGAAGTTGAAAATAGTCTGCTTTTATTTATCTATGCATTTAAACAATATTTATTTAGAACCTACTATGATCAAATATTGACGGTTTCCCGTGTTAAAATTAGAGTGCTCTCAAAATAAATGAAAATTTGTTAGGAGAGAAACACACTTACAAAAGCAATTCAAGGGAGTAAACCAGGCAGCAAGGGGAGTGTGGATGAGGTTCAGAGTTGGAATGCACGTGTTGAGTGAGGGCAGATCTTTTCCTAAAAATCTGTCACATCAGCATGCTTATGTTGGAAGGATTTATTGCAAGCTCACCAGATGTGTTCGATATATCTTCTTTCAATGCTGTGTATTTAATATCAACTATTAATTAAACTATTTAGGATCACATAGAATTTAATCTCAACAAAATCAAAACAGAAGAAATAGCCCTAGGAGTAAAACAGTAATAAAGTTTAAGGTGATTCAGACTCTACATGTTTTTTAGTTGATTAAATTGGAGTATTTGTCCTTCCCCTATTCCAGTCTACTACCTGATAAAAACGTGATTGTCCTTAAATTCACATCTGATCCTGACACTTTCATCTTAAGATTTTTCATGGAATTTCCAAGAAAAGTTCCAAGCTTATTGGGCTATCCTGCCCAAATTTACCCCATTACCATTACTACTATTACTGCTACTTCTGCAATACACAGGTAAATATATATGCACACATACATTATCAGGATAAATCTTCATTTTTATTAATGATTGGACCCCTTCTTTTGGAAATCTTTCTTGGCCTCTCAGTTTGGATTGGACTTTATACTCCAAATCTATTACCATTTTACCCTATTCATCAATTCATTATATTGGACACGCCCTTTTATACATCTCTTTTCCTTACTACACTTCTTTTTAGTGATTTTTGTGATGAGTATGAAGATTAACTCTATGAATTGTTTGAGCCAAAGTGCCCAGATATTTGATGGTTCTGGATGTTTCTGTGAAGATATTTTTGGATGAGATTAAAGTTTAAATTGGTGGATTTAGAGTTAAGCAGATTACTCTCCATAACATGGGTGGGCCTTATTCAATCATTTAAAGACTTTAATAGAGTAAAAGGATATTTGCTGTGGCTCAGACAGTAAAGAATCTGTCTGCAATCCTGAAAACCTGGGTTTGATCCCTGGTGGGGGAAGAGTCCCTGGAGCGGGAAATGGCAACCCACTCCAGTGTTCTTGCCTGGAGAATTCCATGGACAGAAGAGCTTGGTGGGCTACAGTCTATGGGATGGCAAAGAGTCAGATACCACTGAGTGACTAAAACTTTCCCTGACCTCTTTTTTTTTTTTTTCTCCCCTGACCTCTTTTGAGCAGAAGGAATTCTGCCAGTAGACTGACTACCTTTGGACTCAAATTGCAACTCTTCTGCGTATCTCCAGCCTGCCAACATACTCAACAAATTTTAGATTTACCAAGCCTCTAAACCAGTTCCTGAATTTCTCTTTCTCTCTCTCTCTCTACACACACACACACGTCCTGTTTCTCTGGAGAACCCTGAGTAATATAATCATGTAGTATGCCTTGTTCATTTTTGTCTGCTTACTGTATTTCACAGTACTTGGAACAAAATAGTTACTTCACACTGATTGAGTAAAAGAATATTCTAACATGTTTCAGGCACTATTTAGTGATTAATTTAAAAAGAAATAAGACTCAAATATCATTTCAAGAAGCCTATTGTCTATTGTGAGAGATAAAAGTTGTATATAAATGTTAATAATACAAGGTAGAAAGAAGTGTCACAAGGAGAGATTAATAATTGACCATTTACAGTGTTCAAAGAGTATCAGTATGCTTGGAGAAAGACTCCCTCTCTAGGATCTTAGAGCACTTTTATAGCACAAGTCAGAGAGAGCTGTTGTGCTTAGGGTAGAATCACTCCTTTGAACACCTCCATTTCTGGATGTCTAGAGAATACCAACATAGTAAAACACCTCAATCCTTCTCTCATCTCAACACTCACAGCCTTGCCAAAACTATCTTCCTTGAGACCACTGAAATTTTCTCCTGATGTCCTGTGTTCCTTTTCCTTTTATATCCCACAAAAAGCTAGGACTCTTACTATCTCTCATTCCTTAGACTCTTATCTCCATTAGGCTCTGTATTCTGCTTTTTCTGACTCCATATACTATTTCTCTCATTTCCTGAAAATCTTCCATTGATTCTTCTGAAACCTGTGTAAGTTAGCATCAAAATCATCTCTTTTAAACTTTTTTTTCTGAATTTCTGTTCATTTTCTTGATGTAAGGAAAGTTCTGGACTTTACAGTGTTTCTTTTCTCTGAGCAATTTAATTAAAAGAATTTGATGAGTACCACACCCTTATTTGCACTGTGACAGTTTCCTTGCCACCAGACAGCTAAATTTTAAGCTGAGGTTTCATACTATAACTTTTAAAATCAAGTCCTCTCTGTAAACTAACAATTTCTATATTACTTATGACAGGTTAGAATGTGTTGTAACACACTAACCACAAATGTCACTGGCTTCATATAGCAAAAATTCATTTCTTTCATTTTTCTATTTGCCTGTTATGGGTTAGCTGAAGCCTCTATTGTATGTCATCTTCACTCAGGAATGCAGAATAACGAAGAATCCATCATCTATAATGTTACTGCTGCTGCTAAGTCGCGTTACTAGCTGCTTATAAAATGAAAAAGGAACATGGTGGAAAGTTGGCAGGTACCACACTCCATGTTGTAGAGACTAACAACAAGTCCACACATATTTCACTGGCCAGAGAAAGTCACAAGGCCACATCTAACTTTATGGGGACCAGGAAATGAAATTCTACCATAGGTGAGAAGGAGGGGAACCAGAAATACCCTGAAAAACACCAATACCTACTACAGCCCTTAAACCAGAGTAGATAATACCATGGTAAAAAAGACAAAGATTAATGATATTCCATGTTTAATCTCAGCTTCTACCTGGAATTCCCTTTGGAAAATATTTTGATGATGAATTCTATCCCCCAAATTATTTATAAAACCAAAACATAAATAAAAGGAAGAATAGTCATTTTGACACTATTCATCTATGAGGAGTTCAAGGTTGCCACTCAAGGAAGTGTTTATGTTTAAATATAAGTGTTTTATGTTTAAAACTTACGTTTATGTTATGTGACCATTGAAAGTATTAGTTGCTCAGTTGTGTCTGACTCTTTGCAACCCCAGGGACTATAGCCCGCCAGGCTCCTCTGTACAAGGAATTATCCAGGCACGAATACTGGAGTGGGTTGTCATGCCATTCTCCAGGGGATCGGGTCTCAAACCCAGGTCTCCCATGTTGCATGGGAGACCTGGTAAAGATTCTTTACTGTTTGAGCTACCCGGGAAGCCTATGTAACCAACTGAGCTATGAGGGAAGCCCATGTGACCATTAGCAAAGGCACTCTTTTTATAAGACTAACTTAAACCCACATGTCATTCATGGAAGATTAGATTTTTCCAGTTTTACATTTTTAAATAATTTTCATATTCTCATTTTTTCTATCCTCTTAAGAGGTATTATTATTTTGATACTTATATCTGGCATATAATATGTATTAAAAAGACAGTTTACCAGACTCACAGACTTAGAGGAAAAACTTATGGTTACCAGGGACAGCGAGGGAGAGGGAGGGATTTATTGGGAGTTTGAGACTGAAATGAACACACTACTGTATTTAAAATAGAGAACCAATAAGAACCTACTGTAAAGTACAGGGAACTCTGCCTAATGGGAAAAGAATTTGAAAAAGAAAGAAATAATAATTTTTAAAAAATGTATTCTGGAAAAAAGGCAGTTTCCTACATTTTGATTTTCATATTTACTGATAGCTATAAGTCTTAAAGTATTTATATGCTAAATTTGTTTCTACATAAATAAAATATAGAAGATTATTTTGGACTATATATCAAACCATCTGTTATCACTTTCTTTTCTTATTAATATATTTTTGAAGTCAATGAATAAAATAATTATTTTCTAGTAATATATGAATGTTAGGAAAAGAATGCCACCATGTTGTTGAATAAAAACCTTTCAAAATGACTTTATCAAAGATATAAATAGATATTAAATCAGGGGCTACATTTTTATCTGAATATAAATAAGTATAATAATTTTAAAATCATGAATACAAATGTTTTCTTAATTTTTAGTCAATTTATTTTATTCCCCACAATAAACTGGAGAAAATATGTACTTAGGTTTATTGTTAAAGACTGTCTACATAATCATTATTCATGTAATGTTGCAGAATAGAAATTCACTAAGAGATCACTAAGGTGTTTTCATTTCAAGATCAGAATATTATTCAATATCATAAATAAATTTTATCAAGTACCTACCGATTGTCACCTGTTTTGGATCTTATTGCCAAAAATGTTAGACAGATAGAAATGGGCTTTGTTCAATTATACTTTGTTCATTCACTCTGTAAATGTATTCATTTGCTTTACACATGCATCCCTATCAGAATCCCATAGTTATTTTAGAAGGAGTCAACAGATTAGAGAAATGTAAATTAGTGAATCATGTAGTATATTGGAAGTCAATATGCGCTATGCATGCATGCTAAGTAGCCTTAGTCATGTCGGACTCTTTGCGACCCTATGGACTGTAACCTGCCAGGCTCCTTTGTCCATGGGATTCTGCAGGCAAGAATACTGGAGTGGGTTGCCGTGTCCTCCTCCAGGCGATCTTCCTGACCCAGGGAAGGAACCCAACCTGGTCACATTTCCTGCACTGGCATGCAGGTTCTTTCCCACTGGTGCCACCTGGGAAGCCTGATATGCGATATAGAGACAAATAAATTAAGGAGAGGGAGTCAGGTGAACAGATAGATGGAAGAGCTGGGGCTATGTTGAATGGAGTGTCTGCAATCTCAGTATGTCACTGACATCATTCTCCAATTGTTATGTTCTTTCCACTCTCAACAATCTTTTTATCTACTTTTAAGTCGTTATGAAAGTTTCATTTTTTTAATTGTCCTGACTCACCACAAAGTCTTTCCAAAATAAAGGCAAACTTTATCATAAAAGAAAAGGAAGTGAATAGCACTGATTTTAGAGTAATCAATAAAAACAACTTATAGAGAATTTACATAGCATACTGCTGGTATAGTTTTAGTTGCTGAATGGCTATACTAAGCCTTGCAAACTTTTATTTGGCAAAATGGTAATAATGTCAGATATTTTTAGATGATGAACATAGGAAACTTTTGCTTGAGATATGAAATACATAATATTGTGATGGAGACTAGGACTTTTGTTAAATTATAGATGGGAGACACTTCATCTTTACATCATAATTTAAGCAGTTATTAGGTACTGACTACTGGTTCCATATTCTCATTTCACATATCTAGTGAACTCCCTTTTCAGTCTCCTTTGATATGATCAATTCTCAACAATTTGATTGGGACTAGAGTTTAAGCAAATAGCATTTAAGCAAATAAAGGTGAGTTATCACCATATTTCACAGATGACAGGCGAAATTCCAAATTTGACATGTGGAAAAATATAATAAGAGGAGAATTTTCCTAAACTTATTTTGAATAAGAATTCTATCATACAAGAACTCTCTCTTTAAGAAAAAAGACAAACAAAAACAAAAACAAAAAATCCCTTAAGCTTTAGTCCTCTGATTTCATCGTTCACCATTTTTACAATTTCGTTATTTTTTATAGTAAAGTTTTCTTGTAAGCTTCAGAAATGACAACTATTAAATTATAACCCTTTAATTCAATATACCCTTTGCTCTTTCCTTAAAATGTATCTTCATCGATGAGTCACATTCTCCTGTTCCTTTCAACTCATGAATCATTATGCCATTTCTCTGGTGTAATTACCTGTGCTGCCTCCATTTAGTTACTGGAAGAGGCATCATATAGAGTTAGTGAATTTCTCTTGGAAATGATAACATGGATTATGTCCAATTCTAACATAATTTCTTAGATATTTTCTCTTATTATGTAATCACAATGAAAGAGAATGCATGAACTTTTTAAACCTATCACCCAAAATAACTGTAATTACAACTGCTTTTATTTACACAGCATCTTTTGGCTGAGCATTTACAAACACTTCAGAATTATGTTGTAATGCAGCAATAATAATGAGGGCAAATATATATTGTTGGGTTGGATTAATCTTTTGGTTTTTTTTTAGTTGATTATGCTCACAGAAGCTGGATAATAAACATTAGCATAAGCTGTGATTTGTTAAAAACATCTAGTGTGCTTTAAGCTTCGATTCATATTAAGATTTTAAAATGTAGACAGTATCAATACATTTATTTGATTTCTTACAAAGAGATGATATTCTTGATTGTAAGTTTAGTTGACAGGGTTCTACTTTGTCTTAGTATTGTGTCCTTGTGTCCTCTTACAGTCTAGTCTAATTAGATTTGTTTTGTGAATTAATTCTTAGTAAATAGGAAACTAATTGAAGTAGAAATCTACTGCCTTTGTTTTAATGTGACATTGTTTTCACTTATTTATGCAGACACATGGGCATTCAATAAACTGTGGTATAAAAAATTATCACAGTTTTAGAAACACTGTTCTTAAGTTGTGGTAATCTAATGTTACTTTGTCTTCATTATTGATAAATGTACAGTAATTGAGCCTGACATTCTAGGTGATGGGATAACTACTGGATAAGCTAAAGGAAAAACAAAACCTTTCCTTTAGTTCTAAAATCCTTTCATTGCAATATGCTAGTGTGGCCCATAGGATCTGGAAACAAAATTTTCCTCAGTTAAAATTCTGATTCTATAACTAAATTGTTAAAGGAACTTGTTTAACTCACTGGCATCTCAGTTTCTATATATATAAAATGGTAATAATAATATATATTAGAGAGCTAAAATGAAAATACATCACATTGGGGATATTTTAGGGCCAAATAGAAATGTAGGATGCATAAGAAATGAATCTAGAGAAGTATGCTAAATATAGATAATAAAAGATCTTCCTTTTTGCCAGGGTAGGAATATTGATTTTTATTCTATTCTGTGGATGGATCCATTGATGTATATTAATAATGAAAGTATTGCAATCATTTCACATTTTTGGAAATGTCCTTTAACAACTGATGGTAGTGATCTGGAGGATAAATAATAGAGGATTTGCATTTCATGGCAAAAATTGAAGGGAATGATGGACCTGTAAGTACACAAGACAGGAAGCAAAGTTGAATAGAGGTTGAGTATATAGCCTTTGGAATTAAACAGTCTGGATTATTTTCCATCTTAATACCTCTGGGTCTCTGGGTAATTTACATAATGTCACTCCTCTAAATCTCATTTTTCTCATGTGAATAATACAAATGTTTTAAATCTTCATAAGATGGTAGTAAAGGTGATATGAAATAATGCATTTATGATACTTAGCACAATGTTTCAATTCAATTCATTTCAGTTGCTTAATTGTGTCCAACTCTTTGCGACCCCATGGACTGTAGCATGCCAGTCTTCCCTATACCTCACCAACTCCAGGAGCTTGCTCAAACTCATGTCCATTAAGTCAGTGATCCCATCCAACCATCTCATCCTCTGTGGTCTGCTTCTCCTCCTGCCTTCAGTCTTTCACAGCAACAGGTGTTTTCAAATGAGTCAGTTCATCGCATCAGGTGGCCAAAGTATTGGAGCTTCAGCTTCAGTATCAGTCCTTCCAATGAATATTCAGGACTGATTTCCCTTAGGATGGACTAGTTTGATCTCCTTGCTGTCTTAGGGACTCTAAAGAGTCTTCTCCAGCACCAGAGTTAAAAGCATCAATTCTTTGTGCTCAACTTTCTTTTTTTTAAATTAATTTATTTTTTAATTGAAGGATAATTGCTTTACAGAATTTTGCTGTTTTCTGTCAAACCTCAACATGAATCAGCCATAGGTATATATATATCCCTTCCCTTTGAACCTCCCTCCCATCTCTCTCCCTATCCCACATCTCTAGGTTGATACGGAGCCCCTGTTTGAGTTTCATGAGCTATACAACAAATTCCTGTTGGCTATCTGCTTTACATATGGTGATGTAAGTTTCAATGTTACTCTTTCCATACATCTCACCCTCTGCTCCCCTCTCCCCATGTCCATAAGTCTATTCTCTATGTCTGTTTCTCCACGATGCCCTGTAATTAAATTATTCAGTACCATTTTTCTAGATTCTGTATATAGGCATTAGAATATGATATTTATTTTTCTCTTTCTGACTCACTTCACTCTGTACAATAGGTTCTAGGTTCATCCACCTCATTAGAATTGACTCAAAGGCATTCCTTTTTATAGCTGAGTAATATTCCATTGTGTATATGTACCACCACTTCTTTATCCATTCATCTGTCAGTGGACTTCTAGGTTGCTTCAATGTTCTAGCCACTGTAAATGGTGCTGCAATGAACACTGGGATACATGTGTCTTTTTCAGTTTTGGTTTCCTCAGGGTATATGCCTAGGATTGGGATTGGTGGGTCATATGGTTGTTTTACTTGTAGTTTTTTTTAAGGAATCTCCATACCATCTTCCGTAACAGCAGTATGAACTTACATTTCCACCAACAGTGCAATAACATTCCCTTTTCTCCACACCCTCTCCAGCATTTATTGTTTGTAGATTTTTGATGATGGCCATTCTGACTGGTGTGAGGTGATATCTCCTTGTAGTTTTGACTTGCATTTCTCTAATAATGAGTGATGTTGAGCATCTTTTCGAGTGTTTGTTAGCCACCTGTATGTCTTCTTTGGAGAAATGTCTGCTTAGGTATTTTCCCCACTTTTTGATTGGATTGTTTGTTTTTCTGGTATTGAGTTGTATGAGCTGCTTGTATATTTTGGAAATAATCCTTTGTCAGTTGTTTCATTTCCTACTATTTTCTCCCATTCTGGGAATTGTCTTTTCACCTTCCTGATCATTTCTTTGCTGTGCAAAAGCTTTTAAGTTCAATCAGGTACCACTTATTTACTTTTGCTTTTATTTCTGTTACTCTAGGAGGTGGGTCATAGAGGGTCTTGCTTTTATATATGTCATTGAATGTTCTGCCTATGTTTTCCTCTAAGAGTTTTATAGTTTCTGGTCTTACATTTAGGTCTTTACCCATTTTGTCTTTGTGTTTGGTGTTAGGAAGTGTTCTAATTTCATTCTTTTACATGGAGCTATCCAGTTTTCTCAGCACAATTTATTGAAGACACTGTCTTTCCCCATTGTATACTCTTGCCTCCTTTGTCAAAAATAAGGAACCCATAGGTGCATGGGTTTATTTCTGGGCTTTCTATCTTCTTCCATTGGTTTATATTTCTGTTTTTGTGCCAGTACCACACTGTCTTGATGACTGTAGCTTTGTAGTATAATCTGAAGTCAAGAAGGTTGATTTCTCCAGCTCCATTCTTCTTTCTCAAGACTGCTTTGGCTATTCAGGGTCTTTTGTGTTCCCCTATGAATTGTGAAGGTTTTTTTTGTTCTAGTTGTGTCAAAAATGCCCTTGGTAATTAGATAGGGATCGATCACATAGAATCTGTAGATTGCATTTATTATTATAGTCATTTTCACAATATTGATTCTTCCTACTCAGGAACATGGAATATCTCTCCATCTGTTTATGTCATCTTTGATTTCTTTCATCAGTGTCTTATAATTTTCTGTGTACAGTTCTTTTGTCTCCTTAGATAAGTTCATTCCTAGATATTTAATTCTTTTTGTTGCAATGGTGAATGGGATTGAATCCTTAATTTCTCTTTCTTATTTTTCTTTGTTAATATATAGAAATGCAAGTGATTTCTGTGTATTGATTTTTCATCCTGCAACTAAATTCACTGATTAGCTCTAATAATTTTGTGATACTATCTTTAGGGTTTTCTATGTCCAGTATCATGTCATCTGCAAACAGTGAGAGCTTACTTCTTTTCCAATCTTGATTCCTTTTATTTCTTTTTCTTCTCTGATTGCTGTAGCTAGGACTTCCAGAACTATGTGGAATAATAGTGGTGAAAGTGGATACCATTGTCTTCTTTCTCATCTTAGAGGGGATGCTTTCAGTTTTTCACCATTGAGAATAATGTTTGCTGTAGGCTTATCATATATGGCCTTTACTATGTTGAGGTAGCTTTCTTCTATGCCCATTTTTGAAGAGTTTTAATCATAAATGGGGCTGAATTTTGTCAAAGGCATTTTTTGCATCTATTGAGATGACCACCTGGTTTTTATCTTTCAATTTGTTTATATGATGTATCACACTGACTGATTTGTGTACAGTGAAGAATCCTTGCATCTCTGGAATAAATCATCATGATCACGGTGTATGAGTTTTTTGATGTGTTGCTGTATTCTGTTTGCTAAAATTTTGTTGAGGATTTTTGCATCTATGTTCACCAGTGATATTGTCCTCTATCAGTAGTATCAGTATCAGTTCAGTCACTCAGTTGTGTCTGACTCTTTGTAATACCATGGACTGCAGCATGCCAGGCTTCTCTGTCCATCAACAACTCCCGGAACTTACTCAAACTGGTGTCCATCAAGTCCGTGATGCCACCAACCATCTCATCCGCTGTCATCCCCTTCTCCTGCTGCCTTCAGTCTTCCCCAGAAAAGATTTTGATGCAGGGAAAGATTGAAGGCAGGAGGAAAAGGTGATGACAGAGGATGAGATGGTTGGATGGCTTGTTGTTTTCTTTTTTTGTTTTGTCTTTGTCTGGGTTTGGAATCAGGGTGATGACGGCCTCATAGAGTGTGTTTGGAAGTGTTCCTTTCTCTGCAATTTTTTGACCGTTTCTTTATGGTCCAACTCTCACATCCAAATGAGACTAGTGGAAAAACCATAGCTTTGACTAGATGGACTTCTGTCAGTAAATAATGTCTCTTCTTTCAATATACTGTCTAGATTTGTCATAGATTTTCTTCCAAGGAGCAAACATCTTTTAATTTCAGGGCTTCCGTCATCACCTGCGGTAATTTCGGAGCTGAAGAAAAAAAAATCTGTCACTGTTTCCATTGTTTCCCCATCTATTTGCCATGAAGTGATGGGACTGGATGCCATGATCTTATTTTTTTGAATGATGTTGAGTTTTAAGCCAGTTTTTTCACTCTCCTCTTTCACTTTAATCAAGAGGCTCTTTAGTTCTTCTTCACTTTCTGCCATACGGGTGGTGTTCTCTGCATTTCTGAAGTTATTGATATTTCTCCCTGCAATCTTGATTCCAGCTTGTGCTTCATCCAGTCTGGCATTTCACATGATGTACTCTGCATATAAGTTAAATAAGCAGGGTGACAATATACAGCCTTGACATACACCTTTCCAAATTTGTAACTAGTCTGTTGTTCCATGTCCAATTCTAACTGTTGCTTCTTTATCTGCATACAGATTTCTTAGGAGGCAGATAGGTGGTCTGGTATTCCCATCTCTTGAAGAATTTTCCACAGTTTGTTATGATCCACACAGGCAAAGGCTTTAGCATATTCAATGAAGCAGAAGTAGATGTTTCTCTGGAATTCTCTTGCTTTTTCTTTGATTCAATGGATGTTGACAATTTGATCTCTGGTTCTTCTGCCTTTTCAAAATCCAGCTTGAACATCTGGAAGTTCTCAGTTCATGTACTGTTGAAGCCTCACTTGGAGAATTTTGAGCATTCTTTTGCTAGTGTGTGAGATGAAAGCAGTTATGCAGTTTTTTGAACAGTCTTTGGCATTGCCTTTCTTTGGGATTGGAATGAAAACTGACCTTTTCTGGTCCTGTAGCCACTTGAGTTTTCCAAATTTGCTGGCATATTGAGTGCACCTCTTTAACAGCATCATCGTTTAGGATTTGAAATAGCTCAGCTGGAATTCCATCACCTTCACTACCTTTGTTCATAGTGATGATTCCTAAGACCCACTTGACTTTGCATTCCAGGGTGTCTGGCTCTCAGTGAGTGATCACACTGTCGTGGTTATCTGGGTCATTAAGATCGTTTTTGTATAGCTTCCTATATATTCTTGTCACCTCTTCTTAATATCTTCTGCTTCTGTTATATCCACATGTTTTGTCCATTATTGTGCCCATCTTTGCATGAAATATTCCCTTGGCATCTCTTATTTTCTCGAAGATGTCTCCAGTCTTTTCCATTATATTGCTTTCTATTTCTTTGCTTTGATCACTGAGGAAAACTTTCTTATCTCTCCTTGCTATTCTTGGGAATTCTGCATTTAGATGCTTATATCCTTCCTTTTCTCCTTTGCCTTTAGCTTCTCTTCTTTTCTCAGCTATTTGTAAGGCCTCCTCAACAACCATTTCACCTTTTTGTATTTCTTCTTCCTGGGGATGGTTTGATCAATGCCTCCTGTACAGTGTTAGAAACTTCCATCCATCCTTCTTCCAGCACTCTGTCTATCAGATCTAATCCCCTGAATCTATTTGTTGCTTCCAATGTATAATTGTAAGGGATTTGATTTAGGTCATACCTGAATGGTCTAGTGATTTTTCCTACTTTCTTCAATTTAAGTCTGAATTTTGCAATGAGGAGTTCATGATCTGAGCCACAGTCAGCTCCCAGTCTTTTTTTTTTTTTTTCTTGCTGACTGTATAGAGCTTCTCCATCTTTGGCTGCAAAGAATTTAATCAGTCTGATCTCAGTATTGACCATCTGGTGATGTCCATGTGTAAAGTCATCTCTTGTGTAGTTGGAAGAAAGTATTTGCTATGACCAGTGTGTTCTCTTGGCACAACTCTGTTAGCCTTTGCCTTGCTTCATTTTGTACTCTAAGCCAAAATTGCCTGTTACTCCAGATATCTCTTGACTTCCGACTTTTGCATTTCAGTCCTCTATGATGAAAAGGATATATTTTTTTGGTCATAGTTCCAGAAGGTCTTGTAGGTCTTCACAGAACCATTTAACTTCAGCTTCTTCAGAATTAGTGGGTGGGGCATAGACTTGGATTACTGTGATATTGACTGGTTTGCCTTGGAAACAAACAGAGATCACTCTCTCATTTTTGAGATTGCACCCAAGTACTGAACTTTGTACTTTTTTGTTGACTATGAGCACCACTCCATTTCTTCTAAGGGATTTCTGCCCACAGAACTAGATATAATGGTCATCTGACTTAAATTTGCCCATTCTGGTCCACACAAAAACTACTAGAACTAATAAATGAATTCAGCAACATAACAGAATGTTAGATTAATATACAGAAATCTGTTGCGTTTTTAAACTATCCATGAAATATCAAAAAGAGAAAGTTTTTAAAAATTCCACTTAAGTTGCATTAAAAAAAATAAACCACCTAGGAATAAATTTAACCAAAGTGGAAGACCTACCCACCAAGAACTGTAAAAGGAAATTGAAGATGATTTGAAGAAAGGGAAAGATATTCCAGGCTCTTGGATTGGAAGAATTAATGTTGTTTAAATGGCCATGCTACCCAAAAGCAATCTACAGACTTAATGCAATCCCTATCAACATACCCATGATGTTTCTCTCAAAACCAGAACAAACAAACTAAAATTTACATCAAACTACAAAAGACCCTGAATTGCCAAGGCAACCCTGAGCAAAAAACAACAGAGCTGGAAGCATAACCTTTCCAGACTTTAGAAAATACTACATAGCTGTACTAGTCAAAACAGCATGGTGTTGGCACACTCACACACAAAACAGACATATAGATCAGTGAAACAGAAAAGAGTGTCCAGAGATAAACCCCTATACCTATGGTCAATTAATCTATGATAAAGGAGACAGGAATATACAATGGAGAAAAGACAGTCTCTTCAACAAGTGCTTTTGTGAAAGCTGGACGACTACATAAATCAATGAATGTAGAACAGTCCCTCAAAAATAAAAGAATGATTTGAGAACCTAAATATAGACATGAGACCACAAAACTCCTAGAACAGAACTCAGGTAAAACATTCTCTGACATAAATCACAGGAATATTTTCTTAGATCAGCCTCCCAAAGCAAAAGAGATAAAAGCAAAAATAAATAAACAGGACCTGATTAAACTTAAAAACTTTTGCATAGAAAATGAAAGTATCAGCAAAATGAAAGACAACCTGCAGACTGGAAGAATACATCTGCAAACGTGCAACCAACAAGGCATTAAAATTCAAAATATATAAACAGTTCATAGAACTCAATATAATAAAGTACCCAAATGAAGAATGGGCAGAAGACCTAAATAGGTGTCTTTCCAAAGAAAACATACAGCTTGCCAACAGACACATAACAAGATGCTCAACATCATTAATTATTAGAGAAATGCAAGTCAAAATTACAATGAAATATCACTTTATACCAGTCAGAATGGCTGTCATGAAAATTCTACAAATAATGAAGGCTGGAGAGTGTGTGTAGAACGGCAACCCTCCTACATTACTCAGAATGTAAATTTGTGCAGCCGTTATGGAAAACACTATGGAGGTCCTTAAAAAACTAAAAATTGATTTATCATATGATCCGGCAACTCCTGGGCATATATCTAAAAAAGATGAAAACTCTAATTTGAAAAGATTTGTGCACCCTAATGTTCATAGCAGTACTTTTTACAATAGACAGGACATAGGAACAACCTGCTGCTGCTGCTGCTGCTGCGTTGCCCCAGTCGTGTCCGACTCTGTGCGACCCAAGACCCCATAGATGACAGCCCACCAGGCTCCCCCGCCCCTTGGATTCTCCAGGTAAGAACAACCTAAGTGTCCATCAATAGATGATTTGGTTTAAAAGGGGGTCTACATAAACAATAGAACATTAATTACTTAGCTATGAAAGTAATAAAATATTGCTATTTGCAGCAAAATGACTGGACTCAGAAAATTATACTAAGTAAGAAGACAGGGAAAGACAAATTTGGATATCACTTATAGGTGGAATCTAAAAACTACAACAATGAATCTATTATACAAGACAGAAACAGATACACAGACATAGAAAACAAACTTGTGGTAACCAAGAGGGAAAGGTAGGAGAAAGGATAAATTAGGAGTATGAGATTAACAGACACAAACTACTATATAGTATATGAACTAGGCAAGCAACAAGGAAGCAAGGATATATGTGTGTAGCTCAGGGAACTATAATTTACACCTTATAATAACCTATAATGGAAAATAATATGAAAATATACATATATATATAACTGAATCACTTTATTACACCTGAGTCTAACAGAGTATTATTGATAAACTGCATGTCAAAAAAAAAAAAAAAGGATTCTAGCAAAACTGGAGGACAAAAAAGATCTGAATAAATATGTACTAGCTATATTTTAGATGAGGAGAGTCAGTATCATAAGGATATGAATTCTCTTCCAACTTTAAATTCAATTTAGTATCAATTTAAGTCACACTAGGATATCGAGATTCGGCAATGTAATTTCACAGTTCTGATGGAAGGAGAAAGCACAAAAGAACAGATATTGCATCTTGAAAATGAAAAGAACAAGAAGAATGCCCTACTGTATGAGATCAATACATTCTCTAAAGGTTTGTTAGAGAGTAGATAAATGAAAGAGAGTAAAGTTCAAAACAAATCCATGTATATATTATGGAAATTCACATATAATGGAGATTGCATCTTAATCCAGTCAGAAAAAGTAGATTATTCAATAAACAACTTGATTTTATGTGAAGCATAGTTGCTTGATATCTATATGAAAAAATAAAGCACACATATCAATGCAAAAAAGCTAAAAATAACTTGTAAATTAAATCTTACAGTTTATTTAAATAATACTATGACCAAGTAGGCTTTATTTAAAGAAAATAAGGATACTTCAACCCTCAATACCTATGAATCCTTTTAGCACATTAACAAGAGAAAAATCACATTATATTATAATACCAGTCTGTACTGTGTATTATCTTATAGAAATAAGTTGACAGCCCAAGGACTGGCAAATAGAAAAAGGTAACTAATAAATGAATATATATATATATATATATATATATATATATATATGAATTAAATACTTAAAGTAACATTTTAGAACCATAAAATTATAGATAAAACCCCAGTCATAAATTGAGTGGGAAAAGCCTTCTTTAGCAGAGTTACTATTTCTTGAATTCATAAAATTAAATAAATAAAACAGAAGAACACATAGTTTTGATAATCTATGTATGTTTGACCTTATCTTGGAGGGTAAATTGAATCTGATGGTCAGAGAGGGAGGATGCAGCCACTTGCACAGGCAAATATGTATTTTTTTAAGATTATATATCTATGATATCTATGTATGTGTGAATGTACAAAAGTTGCTCAGTCATGTCCAACTCTGCCAGGCTCCAATGTCCATGGGATCCTCCAGGCAAGAATACTGGAGCAGGAGGCCCTTTCCTCCTCCGGGGATCTTCCCAATACAGGGAGTGAACCCAGGTCTCCCGCATTGCAGGCAGATTCTTTACTGTAAAGAGCCACCAGGGAAGCCCATATATCTATGCACATGTATATGAAATAAAAGAGTTTATCTTTAATGAAGCCAGTTTAACTTGAATATCAGATGCATTTTGCAGTAAGGATGCATTTCTTATTATCTTAGGAATTACATTTATCTAAACAGCAGTCTATAACTGATCCTCTTTGCAAAACTTTTGTTTGGTTGATTATTGAAATTATTGGGACTGACAGTGTGGGCAACTTGCCACAAAGCCACAGAAGCTGCTCAATAACTTTATCTCATTTCTTACCAGTCACTGAGTGACTGTGGGCCACAACCAGTGAGAACTTTCCAAGTCCCATGCTCTTATTATAATATATTTTCTACTAGTCAGACCCTGTGCTAGAAATCTGTGAAACAACACAATCTGGCAAATCTTGGGAGAAATAGTCAAGGAAAGGTAGAAAAATTTGAGTAATGAAAATGGAATAGGAAATAAGATTGTGGGAAATACTTGCAGAATGTATAAGATAAGGAGTGTGTCTGTGTGTGCTTGTGTGTATGTCTGTTCCACCAGAAAATATAAGAAAAAATAATGCATCATAAAAGATGGATGTTGAAAGATGAGTGGGTAAGAAGAAAAGAAGTATGAAAAGAAAGTACAATTACAAAAGAAGACATGTGAATGACTTTTATAAATATTAGAATGTCAGATATAAACAAATTCAATCCTGCTTAAAGTAACAGAAGAGAATGTATAGTCTACTAAACAATCAATATAAAAATCATATTGCTCTAAAAAGTAAAGTCTCATTAATTAATCAATTAAAAAATAAAATACAAGCTGGAATCAAGATTACTGGAAGGAATATCAACAACCTTGTTTATACAGATGATACCACCACTTTAATGGCAGAAAGTGAAGAGGAACTGAAGAGTCTCTTGATGAAGGGGAAAGAGGAGAGTGAAAAAGCTGGTTTAAAACTCAAGATTCAAAAAGCTAAGATCATGGCATCTGGTCCTATCACTTCATAGCAAATAGAGGGGACAATGTGGAAACAGTGTCAGAATTCATTTTCTTGAGCTCCAAAATCAATGCAGATGGTGGCTGCTGCCACGAAATTAAAAGACACTTGCTGTTTAGAAGAATACCTATGCCAAACCTAGACGGTGTATTCAAAAGCAGAAACATCACTTTGCTGACAAAGGTCCTTATAGTCAAAGCTACAGTTTTTCCAGTAGTCATGTATGGATGTGAGAGTTAGGCTATAAAGAAGGCTGAACACCGAAGAATTGATGATTTCGAACTGTGGTGCTGGAGAAGACTCTTGACTTCTTGGACAGCAAGAAGATCAAACCAGGAGATCAACCCTGAACTGGAAGGACTGATGCTGAAGCTGAAGATCCAATACTTTGGCCATCTGATGCGAAGTGCTGACTCATTGGAAAGGACCGTAATCTGGGAAAGATTGAGGGCAAGAGGAGAAGGGAGTGACAGAGGATGAGATGGTTGGATGGCATCACCAACTCAATGGACATGAGTTTGAATAAACTCCAGAAGATAGTGAAGGACAGAGAAGCCTGGCATGCTGCAGTTCACGGGGTGGCAAAGAGTCAGACTCAATTTAGCCACTGAACAACAACAAATAAAACAAAAAACCAAACAAAATAAAAATTATATGAATGATGGCAAAAGTGTAATAAATTCCAGTCATTGCTACTGACTCTCAAAATCAACATAATATTTTCAGGAACCAATTTATCAATATTCATCAAAAGCCATAAGATATGTGTACTTTTTAGACCTAGTAAATCTATTTTTCAGAATATAATCTAGGCTACATGGAAAGTTACATGCCTTGCATATGTTTAATGAAGTATTATTCTAACAAATTAAATAAAATGGCAAGATATAAAATGCCAGATACTAATGGGAAGAAATATTGCATATCCCAAATGTTGATTCTGAAGATGATATAATGGATAACCTTGTCCTAGAATATATAAAGGTTGAATGGGAAATTGTACACATTCTGTGATTATAGCAATTATAAAATAACAATGGCATAAGATTAATACAAGGAAATGAAAAAGTTATTTTAGATCAGGATATTCTGATATTATTCTTGCTTTTCTCAATTTCTAATACTATGAAACATGTTTATGTTGACTTTATAAAGGAGAAAATATGTAACAAAACTTGCATGTCAGATAATGTGGTTTATGAGTCTACTGTATTTTGGTAATTGGCTACCTCTTTTTCATTGCCCAATTTACTGTTATTTAAAATTATTTATTTATTTATTTTATTTTTTGACAGCGGTGGGTCCCTATTTACTATTTTTTAAAATCAGTTTTCTTCCTTGCTTCAAAACAGCCTTCAACATCTGAAAGCATTTCCCCTGAAATCAGGAACAAGACAAGGGAGATCACTCTCACCACTACTATTCAACATAGTGTTGGAAGTTTTGGCCACAGCAATCAGAGCAGAAAAAGAAGTAAAAGGAATCCAGATAGGAAAAGAAGAAGTGAAACTCTCACTGTTTGCAGATGACATGATCCTCTACATAGAAAACCCTAAAGACTCGTCCAGAAAATTACTAGAGCTAATCAATGAATATAGTAAAGTTGCAGGATATAAAATTAACACACAAAAATCCCTTGCATTCCTATATACTAACAATGAAAAAACAGAAAGAGAAATTAAGGAAACAATACCATTCACCACTGCAACAAAAAGAATAAAATACTTAGGAGTATATCTACCTAACGAAACAAAAGACCTATACATAGAAAACTATAACACACTGATGAAAGAAATCAAAGAGGACACAAACAGATGGAGAAACATACTGTGTTCATGGATTGGAAGAATCAATATTGTCAAAATGGCTATTCTACCCAAAGCAATCTATAGATTCAATGCAATCCCTATCAAGCTACCAACGGTATTTTTCACAGAACTAGACCAAAGAATTTCACAATTTGTATGGAAATACAAAAACCTCGAATAGCCAAAGTAATCTTGAGAAAGAAGAATGGAACTGGAGGAATCAACCTGCCTGACTTTAGACTCTACTACAAAGCCACAGTCATCAAGACAGTATGGTACTGGCACAAAGACAGAAATATAGATCAATGGAACAGAATAGAAAGCCCAGAGATAAATCCACGAACCTATGGACACCTTATCTTTGACAAAGGAGGCAAGCATATACAATGGAAAAAAGACAACCTCTTTAACAAGTGGTGCTGGGAAAACTGGTCAACCACTTGTAAAAGAATGAAACTAGAACACTTTCTAACACCATACACAAAAATAAACTCAAAATGGATTAAAGATTTAAATGTAAGACCAGAAACTATAAAACTCCTAGAGGAGAACATAGGCAAAACACTCTCCGACATAAATCACAGCAAGATCCTCTATGACCCACCTCCCAGAATATTGGAAATAAAAGCAAAAATAAACAAATGGGACCTAATGAACCTTAAAAGCTTTTGCACTACAAAGGAAACTATAAGTAAGGTGAAAAGACAGCCCTCAGATTGGGAGAAAATAATAGCAAATGAAGCAACAGACAAAGGATTAATCTCAAAAATATACAAGCAACTCCTGAAGCTCAATTCCAGAAAAATAAATGACCTAATCAAAAAATGGGCCAAAGAACTAAACAGACATTTCTCCAAAGAAGACATACAGATGGCTAACAAACACATGAAAAGATGCTCAACATCACTCATTATTAGAGAAATGCAAATCAAAGCCACAATGAGGTACCATTACTCGCCAGTCAGGATGGCTGCTATCCAAAAGTCTACAAGCAATAAATGCTGGAGAGGGTGTGGAGAAAAGGGAACCCTCTTACACTGTTGGTGGGAATGCAAACTAGTACAGCCGCTATGGAGAACAGTGTGGAGATTTCTTAAAAAACTGGAATTAGAACTGCCATATGACCCAGCAATACCACTTCTGGGCATACACACTGAGGAAACCAGATCTGAAAGAGACACGTGCACCCCAATGTTCATCGCAGCACTGTTTATAATAGCCAGGACATGGAAGCAACCTAGATGCCCATCAGCAGACTAATGGATAAGGAAGCTGTGGTACATATACACCATGGAATATTACTCAGCCATTAAAAAGAATTCATTTGAATCAGTTCTAATGAGATGGATGAAACTGGACCCCATTATACAGAGTGAAGTAAGCCAGAAAGATAAAGACCA